>NC_090388.1:60658301-60958301 GCF_036365525.1 Heterodontus francisci
GCAGTATTTTACTTTTGCACTAAAGTTTCCTTTGAATTGTAAATGAAGTTTGCTTAAAGGCCAAGATCCTTTGCTCTTGCCATTTAAAAATGTTCAGTATGCATATGAAGTAGCAGCCCAATAAAAAAGGCGCATGTTTGTGTAATTTGTACATGGAGAGTTAGAGGATCCAAGAGATCGCATTGAAGTCGACCTTGAGCAGTAATCATGCTGTAAGTATATCAACTACCTGCAGTTACAAATTTTCAACACACCAGTTTCTGAGGTAACTGTATAGTAAGTATAAGGGAAATTTAAGCCTCACCAGCCTAAACTAAATAATCATGTGCAAAATAGCACATAACTATGAATAAAATTGATCTGCAAAATTAGGAGGAGATGCAAATGAAGAAAATGCTGGATATTCAAAAAGAATTTGGAATTAAATGGTGGAAAAGTGAGTCAACAAAAGTAAACAGAAAAGGCCATAAAGTGAAGTGAAACAACTTAATGTAAAGGAATGAAAGTGGGTATCAGAAGCATCAACACTGCAGAAGTTACAGTTACAATAAGACAGAGACAGTTACAACATACCCGGAAACGGAGTTAATGCTCAATAGCAAAAGCTGTGCAAAGAATTACAGCTTATTTGCACAAAGACTAGAGGCATCTAAATAATCAATCTGGGTTACAGTGCTACATCTGTAACATACAAAAAGTTAAGACAGTTGCAGGCCAAGCAGAGGTATCCCTTGCAAGAGCAGTTCTATCAAAATTAAATTATAAACTCAGTCTATATACTTTAAAGTGCTGAAATATACCCACCTACAGCGAGTACCTACATCTACACCTTTCAATCAACTCACATTTCAATACCTTTAGTCAAAATATCTCCAACAAATACTACACAAGTCTTAAAACCTACCATTTAAAATTAGTTATTCTATCCCTAAATAATAAATTCAAATTGGGCAAAAATGTTCCCCAAGATAGAATGCAATGGTTTTTCAGAAGGAACAGGCTGTACTGCACAAATCATAATACTTATGTCAAACTTCAGCCCAGCATGCAAGATTATTTTTTTCTAAGGGCAAGTGCGAACATGCAGTAGGTTCACAACAAATTGGAAACCAGTTCCTATGAATGTCAAAACATCCCAAGCTTCACAGCAAGGCACAGAACATTTTGATGTTACTTGTGCAAACCTCCCAGGACAATTATGAAGGATGGATTAAATTGCAAACTTACTGCTGTGAGATGCATACTATTTTTCCCCCCAAGGCAACTAGAATTTCATGTTTTAAGTTGAACAAAAGTGAACACTACAAAGTTTCAAAGTTCAAATAACTCCTATAGATTTTATTTTTAAAAAAAACTTGACCTCCCCAGGGTTTAATGTCCATGTGCTTTAAAATAAATTATTCAATAATCACCATTAAAACATAATGCATACTGCACTGAACAATTTTGTGTGCTGCAAATCATTGATAAAAGAAATACTACACAAGAAGTTTTCAATGACTAAAATTAAAATTGCGATTTTTATTTTAAACAAGAGACTGCTGGACTTCCAGCACTACCATTCTTTTGCTGTTTGATACTTGGTTTTGACGTCTCTATCACTGAATGCTCTCTCAAATGCAGTTAACATGCTTGGTGACTGAGAAGGCATACTTTTCCTGGAATTAACACGGAGAATGCAAAGGGGTATGAAAGGTCATAAAAAGGGAGGGGTGGACATAAAACCACAATAGCAGGTTGCTCCAAGATTTCTCCTAATAGGTAGATGATGGCCTACATCTGCAAACGAGGCAGAAGGGTGTCTTTGCAGCTCAGCCACCATTTTTCCTGTGGCTTGGCCATTGCGGCACCCAGATTAGGGGCAGTCCAAAGACAGTCTGGGGCATTCTATCTGACAATCCCTAGAATTGCAATGTAAGACAGGAGTGAAAAGTAAGAGATTATCCTTGTAGTTTCCTTAAAGACCTTCACAACAAATCATTTGGTGTTTTGTTAACTAGCTTCTGACATTACAGTTCCTAAATAAACCCAATGCATCAAATGGTGATAGATTTCATGGCAGAATAGGTAATTAAGGATTCAAATTGTTTCAGCTTAAATATACTGCAACAGGTTAGGGAGAAGAACAGACAAACTGAATTGAACAAACAATCTTCAAGATGAGCAGATAAAGACATGTGGACTTACAATCAAAATGGAAGGTCTCAAAAATGTCAACTTCAAGTTAAACCAATAGAAAATATTAAATATATTTCAAACTGTAAAAATTGAAGTTAGCTGCAAATATAACAGTTCTTCCTTTCTCTAAAAAAGATGCTTTCGATAGCCATCCAATGAAAATACATTGTCCTCAAAAAATATCTAACAGTAAATCTGAATAATTGCCATTGACCAGGAAAGCTTCCCTGGTCCCCAGGATTGAGTGAGAAACTGAACAAGTCCCCATCTCCACAGCTCAGACAAACTTACATAATGCTAGATGCTAACTAACATGCTTAACAGGTTTAATATAGTTGGATATATCAGGTCACTTCACTCATTGCCAGGGCAATAAACAATGATGCAGATTGAAAAGGTGAGATGGGAACAAGACTGCAGGGTGGAGATAAAAAGAATCATGGTACTTAAATTTTGAAAGCCATTACTACAGAAATAGCATCAATTTTCATTGGCTTTTGGAAGCTACAAATAGAATTAATATTTTACTCCAAATGTTTTATTACTTTAACTCTTAGGATAATATATTAATTTTCTATATGGTCAGAAAATCCTGAACGGATTGGGAAAATGGCAAGTGTTTCCCTTTTTGTAGCTTTATTATTTCAGATCATAGACTGCAATGTGATTATGGCTTATCCACAGAACTCAAGAAACATTTTTAGCTGGGAATATCCTGCTCATGTTCATGGAATTAGAGATGAATTTTAATTTAGTGTAAGTTTGTCTGATCCATGGAGAAGGGGACTTGCCTCATTTCTCTCCGAATCCTGAAGAGCAGGGAAGCCTAGCTGGGAGGGTGTTTCAATGACATTTTAAATAAAAGTCTGAAAGTGCAAAACTCCACATAATATACTCTAAAATGTAATTAAAGAGTCATATTACATGACTTGCCTCAGTGAGGAGGTTTCTGCGTTTTGCTTTCTTGATAGCTCTGTTTTTCAACACATCTTCACTTGCAACTGAGAAGGTTCCTGCCTAGGAAGCAAAAGTAGTCATAAAAATATATGCAACTAATAATTCCACATCCTGTTATCCATAGTAAAGTTTTTAAGTTGCAATATCAGTGCAGCTCAGTTACATTCTCACCTGGAGTCTGGAGGTTGTGTGTTCTAGCAGTTCAGGAGGACATTAAAACACGTGGCCTATTCAAACAAGAACAGAGAATTCTCTGTGCTTTTGCCAACATGCCTTTCTCAAGAAGTGCCAAAGCTGGAATTTCATCTCACTCACCATTGTAGGACATTACTACATCCTACTTGCTGCTGCATTTGTACACAACAGTGAATGCACTTCAAAAGCGATTCATTGAGAGAGTTGGAAGATAGGGTACGATGCTGTAAATACCAGTTCCGTTTTTATGCAATAGCATATACTGAAGAGATCTGCCAGTATTGGAAAATTAGTTTATATCACTCCAGGAACAAGTTTCTAATCAGATTAAATAACCCTCAAATGTTTATTGCTCACTTGTGAGCATTACTATTTAGTAGTGAGTGGCATAATATAGTTACAGCAGAACTTATCTGCAGTGTGGCCATTGGGTTGCATGCCCCATTTTGGTCAGCAGGATAGTTGACAATAACTATAACCAGCTGACGGTCAGGTAACTACAAGTCTTACTCCAAATACTCGAGCACATAATCGAGGCCAACATTTCAGTGTTATAGTGAAGGAGTGATGCACTGCTGGAAGTGTTGTCTTTCAGATGAGCCATTAAAATGAAGCTCCATCTGCCCTCTCAGGTGGACGTAAAAATTCTGAAGGTGCTATCTGATGAGCAACATGGAAGACCTCAGCAGTATCACTGAATCATACATAGGGCCCTACCAAAGTCATGGCAGTTAAAAATGCATCACAGACAGTGAAATCTCAGGGCTCCATGAAATCAGCCATTTTGCAAACTTGGCAGAGTTTGACTGATTGACACAAGGCTCACCTCGCTGATTGCTGGGCATGTTGCGAACTTTGCACGTTTTACTGATTGACAAGGCTCAACTCGCTGATTGGTAAATGAGGGAGGGCTTCTGGTGCAGTTGAGTGTAGCAGTTTCAAGTGCTGTTAGTAGACAAGTGAGAATACCAGAATGAGCAAATCAAAAATGGCCACAACCATTAGTGCAGCACATCAAGTGAAAGGATATGGAAGCTCGAGAGTAAAGAATGCGACCCGTTTATAGTCAGCTTTTTACAATAGTTTTGGAGTATACAATAAATGCCATTTGAAACCAGAAACCTTTCGTCTTTGTTTCAAATAGAATATTTTCATGGTTTGTTTTGACTCTATAAAATATGATTTAAAATGTGAAATCATGAAATTCACGATTCTTAAAATGCTGTGACTGTGAAATTGATGGGGCCCTAAATCATAGAATAGTTACATAACAGAAGGAAGCCATTTGGCCTGTACAGCCTTTGCTGGCTCTGCAAGAGCAACTTAGCTAGTCCCACTCCCTCACTTTTCCCCCCCCCCATAGCCCTGCAAACATTTCCCCTTCAGGTAAAATTCATGACTGAATCTGTGTCCACCACACTTTCAGGCAGAGTATTCCAGCCCACTCATTGTGTAAAAATGTTTTCCCTCATGTTGCTTTTGGTTTGTTTCTCTGTTCTGGTTCTCGACCCTTGCACCAATGGGAACAGTTTCTGTCTATCTACTCTGTCTAGAGCCCTCGTCATTTTGAACATCTCTATCAAATCTCCTTTCGACCTTCTCTACTCGAAGGAAAACCCCAATTTATCCATGTAACTGAAGTCCCTCACTCTTGCAAGCATTCTCCCATTTTCATAAATCCTTTCTGCACCCTCTCTAAAGCCTACACATCTTTTCTAAAGTGTGGTTCCCAGAACTGGAGACAATATTCCAGTTGGAACTAGACTACTGTTTGATAAGTCTTCACCATAACTTGCCTGCTTCTGTACTATATGCCTCCATTTATAAAGTCCAGGATCCCATATGCCTTTTTAACCAAACTCAACCTGCCTTGACACCTTAACGATTTGTGTACATATACCCCCAGGTTTCCCTGTTCCTACACAGTCTTTAGAATTGTACCACTTTATATTGCCTCTTCTAGCTTTTCACTACAAAAATGTATTTCTTCATATTTTATTAAAATTTCCTCTGCTACATCTCTGCCCTTTCCATCAGCCTATGTCCTCCTGAAATTGCTATCCTTCTCACTGTTAACAACACTAAGAAGTTTTGTGGCATCTGAAAATTCTGAAATTGTGTCTTGTACATGCAAGTCTAAGACATTAACATATCAAAAAAAGCACTGGTCCGAATACCGAACCTGGGGAACATCACCTTCCTCCAGTGTGAAAAACAACTATCCACTTGTTACCCGTCACTCAGCTAATTTTGTTTCCATGTTATCATGGCCCCTTTTCTCCTAGCCAATATTTGTCCCTCAGATTAGAACAGATCAATCAAGTCATGATCACATTGCTGTTTGTGGGATCTTGCTGCATGCAAATTGGCTGCTACATTTCCTGCATTGTAACAGACTACATTTCACATTCTTTGGATGTCCTGAGGTTGTGAAAAATCCATAGGAGCTAAACTGGAACGTGTTGCACCTTCTTTTTGGCATTATGCAATCGTACAAGAATAGGAAATGGGGTACGAGATGCACATGTGCACTTCAACAGGAAGCATGCAGGACACCATCTTGGTAAAGGGGTTCGCATGTATGTGCCTAATCACCACCAGCAACATGTAGAGCAGCAAGATGGCAACATAAATCAGTGGACACTGCTGATTTGATGCCAGCTCTGCCATCTTCAAACTCGACACTCTCGCCAATCCCTGCCTTAACCTTGCACAGCCGAACACAAACAGAATGAAGACAACTCCGCACACTGCCCCCCACCATCATTTAAAAGGAATTATGAACTTACAGTTCAGTTTCTGGATTATTTCTTCTGGCTGCTGGTGCATCAGTGTCTGTTTCGGGAGCTTGGCTCTACTTGGCTAAAGTTTGAATACTCGACAGGGAATTATATGGCTGGTACTAAACTAGTTTTTTTTGGTCATTTATAATCTTATGCTGAAACAAGTTGCTTCCAGACGTGGGTGGCCTGGCAGAACTTCCTCTGGCTGGGAGAAAAGAGAGGCCACACAGATCAACACGAGGGAGAAAGGAAGAGGATACGTTGGATGAAAAAGGGTGGGAGAAGCCTTGTATGGCTACACAACTGCAGAATCTCTCACACACACACTTTTTTTTACTTTTACTGTGAATCAAAAACCAAACACCAACTAATCACAAATTTACAACAAAAACCCCATTATCCAATTATAAATGTAGTATGTACTCAGGCTCTCAAATTGCTTAGGTTCCAATCCTATATCACCCTTATCAGAGCAGCTGTGGCTATACCATAAAATATGCCTCAGTATTAAGGAAACATAATATTCCTAGCCTGAGAAGCACCTATTCTCAGGAGATAAATGACTATTCTTTGTCTTAACCAAATTCCAAACCAGGGGCCTAACCTTGGTTCCTGGTACATCCAGTACTTTGCTGCCTCTGCCTGTTAGCGTCCAGTATCTGTTCCCAGTTCGCTCTTAGGGTCCTGTTAATTCTTTACTAGGCTAAATACCTAATACCACATAATTACTTGAGTAGCCTAGCTTGCCTACTTCACATGTTCCAAGAAGAATATAAATACTGGTTTAGACCTGTTGGGCCAAATGGCCCGTTGCTTTGTAAAGCAAAATAATACGACGCAAGATCAGCAATCAAAATCTTATTGAAGAGCAGCAATTGTATCAAACAAAGACTGGGCAACATTTAAAGCATCCTTCATACATTTAAAGTCAATAAAGCTATCCCCTAGTGGCATGGAACAAAATTATTTCAACTTTCTCCAACAATGGGTAGTGAAAAAAGGATCAAAGCAAGATAGTGACAATTTAAGTCCAATAACCTTGGAAATTCATTGCTCCCAAAAACAGAAGTCAATTCTCAGCTGAAGCCTTTGACTAGATAGCATACAGAACGAGCCCCATGTACAGCTTTAGATGTACCCGATAACTTCTCAGACAGGCAAGATAAATTTACATTTCATAAAAGTTGCATTAACAGCCAAACTTTATGAAAATGCAGTTTTTAAGGGAAGAACAGGGATTGGGGGAATGAGAAGAGAGAGCTAGAAAGAAAAGAGGGACAACTTGGATATGAAATTAATGCAGTATTTCAGATCATTAGCCTGAAGAACTTACTGGACTCTATTTTGCTTCACTGTCTGGTACAGCTTCGGTTACCAACTCAAAGGGCTGGAATAGGTAATAAAGCAGCAATACAGTGGCGCAGTGGTTAGCACTGCAGCCTCACAGCTCCAGCGACCCGGGTTCAATTCTGTGTACTGCCTGTGTGGAGATTGCAAGTTCTCCCTGTGTCTGCGTGGGTTTCCCCCAGGTGCTCCGGTTTCCTCCCACAAGCCAAAAGACTTGCAGGTTGGTAGGTAAATTGGCCATTATAAATTGCCCCTAGTATAGGTAGGTGGTAGGGAAATATAGGGACAGGTGGGGATGTGGTAGGAATATGGGATTAGTGTAGGATTAGTATAAATGGGTGGTTGATGGTCGGCACAGACTCGGTGGGCCGAAGGGCCTGTTTCAGTGCTGTATCTCTAAACTAAACTAAACAAAAGGAAAAGTGAGTTCCACCTCTATCAGAAACTTAGTGAGTAACTAAACCCCACAAACCAGAAATTTGCTAGGTTTAATCCACAATCTATACTGCTTAAGTTTATCATTGTGGATAAGGGTCCTGAAATTGGGCTTAGCACATGGACGCAAAAGCCAAATACTGCAGATACTGGAAATCTGAAATAAAAACATAAAATGCTGGGAATACGGAGGTCAGGCAACATCTGTAGAGAGAGAAACAGAGTTAACGTTTCAGACCCAGAACCAATCAGAACAGATGAGTTCTTCTGAAAGGTTACTGACCTGAAACGTTAACGTTTCTCTCTCCACAGATGCTGCCTGATCTGCTGAGCAGTTCCAGGATTTTCTGTCTTTACATTAGCACACGGTTGAGTAAAGTAACTGCACACTATACATCAACTCTTGTTGGAAATATTTGCGGTGAGATGTGAAGTACGGTTCAGTGGTATCACTCACGATTCGAATTCAGAGGCTGTGGATTCAAGTCCCACTCCAGAGACTTCAACAAAACATCTAGGTTGACATTTCAGTGCAGTACTGAGGGAGTGCTGCATGATAAGAGGTGCCATCTTTTAGATGGGACATTAAACCAAGGCTCTGTCTGCTCTCACAGGTGGGCCTAAAAGATCTTGCAGAATTATTTCAAAGAAGAGCAGGGCAGTTCTCCATGGTGTCCTGCCTAATATTTATTCCTCAAACAATGCTAAATGACAACAGATGATCTTGCCATTATCACATTGCTGTTTGTGGAACTGCGCTGTGTGCAAATCAGCTGCTGCGTTTCCTATTTTACAACAATGACCACACTTTGTAAAGTACTTTGGGATGTTCGGAGGTCATGAAAGTCACTATATAAATGCAAATTCTCATCTTGCATTGGGCAAGAACAAAATCAGACTTGGCTGTGATATATCTATGATCAAACAGCCTCTGGCACTCAGGGGTCACATGAAGCATTCCTCGTCTGACGGCAACCAGTCTAAAATCAAACCAGATTTCAAATCTTCCTCCATCCTGCCTCCAGATCAGATAAAGTAATATGACCCAATTGTAAGCTAATAACATTGCACTGGAAGCTTTGCATAGTGTTACGACCGAGGCAGGAGGCACAGTTAATTCAGTCCCACTAATCCACATGTCACAGCATATTAGTAGAGTTTCCCACCTACCAGAAAAACAGCCAAATTAATCACTTCATTTATCCCCAGAATAAAGCACGCTGAACCAGGTTTCTTTAAACAAAAAAATGTATTAATGAACCAAGTTTCAAACAATGAGATAAATCTATATGTATGAAAAGATTTTATAACTCCTTAATGTTCCCTGCCTCATGCACACATATACATTCAAAAATCAATGGTTAACTGGGGAAAAAAACAGAGATATTGACTTTGTAACAGTTTCTTAGGAATAATAAAATTTTGTAACTTTGGTAATATTTTCCTGGATCAGCGAGGGTCCTAGAGTTGAATAGTCAGATGCCACTCAATGTCTCCAGGTGAAATTAATGAACAGTCTGTGGTGGGCAGACGTTCAAGGTCATTCGTCTGCAGCAGATGTCATACAAATCTTTCACAAACAGGTGATAGCAACAGGTCTATTTAAATTTTAAAGTAGCTGTCTAACAGTCGAAACTTTCTTGAGAGTTCAGGAACTTCCAAAACACAAGTCAACAGGACTTACTCTCAGCAAGGGAGCCTTCTCCACAGAGCACAGCAACTACAGAACTCACTCTGGAGACAGGAATTCTTGACTGGAGGCAACAGCAACTTTCCCCACCCGAGACACAGGCGCCCTTTCTCCAAAGCAGTGTTTCTCCAGAGTGTAGCAATTCCTCTTTTCTCTGGGCCTCTTCCTCTCTCTTCAGGCAGAAACAGCAACAAGCGTTGAGGGCGTGGCACTGGAGCTCGTGGGACCCAGGACGGCCGCTCAATAGCAAATGGCAAGACTGGTGTCTCTGCGTAGGAAAGCGAGGAAAGTCTTCCATTGACATACAGTTCACTTCTGGAGATCCACATTGGAGGGGTGCAAAGGAAACCTGACGCGAGCCTGAATTCCGGACCCGTTGGGGTCGGGTCGGGTGGCAGGCCTTTACATCAGTATATGGGTAAAGGCCTGCTACCCAACCTGACCCCGACGGGATCCGATGGAATGTCGGGTTCGGGTCGGTCTTCCTTTACACACCTCTAATCCACATTACGCATGGTTGGCATGATGAGATCTGCACAGCCTAACCCACACGTTTGTGTTCTCTCATGTAAGTCAAGGTTCTCAGGAGACTTCAGCAGAAGGGGGGCAGCCGTTAACCTCTGAGGCAGAGGAGCAGTCAGAGGATGCACTGTCACATGACTCTCCTGCACCTTCCACCATCGCAGATACTTCCACCTTAGTGGGCTTCCACTTGGCTTTAGAAACAGGGTCACAAGCTGGTGAGAGCATCGCAGATGTGGCCGAGCAGCTGAGGCCACTGACAGAGGACTGTGGGCGGCCAGACTCATGCTGAGCCCCAGGCTGATAAGCCTCTGGTGTTGACAGCAGACAGCATGCTGGAGTTGCAGAGAGATGTCAGAGGCAATGTGCAGCCATGAGCAGACAACGGAGGAGTCCATCCATGACATGAGTGCTGCCACGTCTCAGGCATGTGAGTGCATGGCTTCCTCCATCGAGAGGTTGGCAACCCTCATGGAGAACCAGATACACAAATTCGTGCAGACCTGCACACCATCGTCCATGAGCTCAACGCAGCAGTGGCAAGGCGAGAGAAGGACAAGGCCCCTGGAGTCCTTCTCTGGTCAGCAGGGAGGTTCAAGTGAGCCTTGAAAGGGAGGAGGAGTGGAATGGTGGCTGGAAGTGGGTAAGTATGAGATTCAATGACAGGCCAAGGAAGCAAGAGACAATGTGCCTGGCCTCCGGAGCAAGGGGCTCATTATCCAGTGCTGCCTGCTCATCGCTTTCCTCCTTGTCGGTGGAGGAGTGGCAATCATGTTCTCGTCATGCAAGTCCTCCCCCTTCTGCAGTGCTAGACTGTGCAGAGCACCACAATATGAGACACCCTCTCTGGGACATATGGCAGGGCTCCACCAGATCAATCCAGGGCACCAGTATCTCATCTTTGCAGCCCAATGGCCTGATTGACGGTCACTTGGGTGGGCCTGTGGCAAGTGCTGTACTTGTCTGCTGCAGTGCGAGGGTTCTTCACAGGCATCAGTAGCCATGTCTTCAAAGGGTAGACTTTGTCCCTGAGAATCCATCCCTGAAGGCGTGTGGAGGGACCAGAAAAGCTGCGGCACCTGGGACTGTTGAGGTATGTAGGTGTCGTGGCTGCTTCCCAGGAAGCAGGCACACACCTGCAGGAAAAGCTTCTGGTGGCCGCAGACCAGTTGAACATTGATAGAATGAAAGCCCTTCCTGTTGGTTGGTTGGCTGTTGAAGCCTTGATGGCCACATGTGGGCAGTCTATCACACCTTGTACCTAGACAATGGCCCTGAATCCGATGGCCCTCTCTGCCCGACTTGTCTGGCAGCGCACATAGGGTGCATGAGACCCATTGCTTGGTGATGCCTTGGCATCTTTGCCTTTGCTATTCCTCTTGGCTTACCACCTAATGGCTCAGTGCCCACCCAGTAGTATGGCCACCCCTCAGCCAAGGCCATGCATACCACCAGATACAAAGCCCACCCAGTACTGCCACCTGAGACCAGGCCCACCTGTGCAGAGTTCACAGCACTGCAAGCCGACAATGGCCTCTGCTCCCCACTCTTCCCCTATCCAGTGCTCCTCATGGCTGCCTTCCAGTCTCAGCACTGAGGCCTCACCTTGGTGCTACTAGATTTCAACAGCCAGGGATCTGAAAGCAAGTGAGGGCCACCCGCCGCCCACTTAATTCCAAGCCCCCCCTCACTGAATTGCTATCAACTGCACGCAAATGTATTCTAACTATCTGTTCAGCATAGAAGGAGGCGTTCATGATGCATATCTATACTAATCCCACCTGCCTGCATTAATTCCATATCCCTCTATGCCTTGCTCATTCAAGTACCTGTCCAGATGCCTCTTAAATGTTGCTACTATTCCTGCCTCCACCAGCTCCTCAGGCACCTCATTCCAGATACCCACTACTCTGAAAAATTTACCCCTTTGATCCCCTTTAAACCTCCTCCCTCTCACCTTAAATCTATGCCCTCTAGTTTTAGTCACCCCTACCATGGGAAACAGACTCTGGCTATCCAATCTCTCTTTATAACTCAAGCCCTCCAAACCAGGCAACATCCTTGTGAATCTTTTCTGCACCCTCTCGAGCTTAATTCACATCTTTCCTGTAGTGCGGCGACCAGAACTGCACACGGTACTCTAAATGCGGCCTAACCAACGTTACGTTCAACTGTAACATGACGTCCCAACTCTTGTACTCAATGCCTCGGCCGATGAAGGCAAGCATGCTAGACGCCTTCTTCACCACCCTGTCTACCTGTGTTGCCATTTTCAGGGAACTATGTACTTGCACCCCAAGGTCTCTCTGCTCAACAACACTCCCCAGGGCCCTGCCATTCACGGTATATGTCCTGCACTGGTTTAACTTCCCAAAATGTATCACTTCGCACTTGTCTGCATTAAATTCCATTTGCCAATCCCTTGCCCACTTTCCCAGTTGATCCTGTTGTAACCTTAGACAACCTTCTTCACTGTCCACTATACCACCAATTTTGGTGTCATCTACAAACTTACTAATCATGTCCCCTACACTCACATCCAAGTCATTAATTTATATGACAAACAACAGAGAGCCCAGCACCGATCCCTGTGGCACACCACTGGTCACCAGCCTCCAATCTGAAAAACAACCCTCCACTACCACCCTCTGCCTATCACCAAGCCAACTTTGTATCCAATTGGCTAGTTCATCCTGGATCCCATGTGTTCGAACCTTCTGGACCAGCCTACCATGCGGGACCTTGTCAAAGGCCTTGCTAAAGTCCACGTAGACAACGTCCATCGCCCTCTCGGTCACGTCCTTGAAAAATTCAAATTTGTGAGACATGTTTCCCATGCAAAAAGCCATGCTGACTATCCATGCCTTTCCAAATGCATATAAATCCTGTCTCTCAGAATCCCTTCCAATAACCTTCCCACCACTGATGTAAGGCTCACCGGCCTGTAGTTCCCTGGCTTATCCCTGCTGCCCTTCTTAAATAAAGGCACAGCATTAGCTATCCTCCAGTCTTTCAGTACCTCACCCATGGCTAACGATGAAACAAAAATCTCTGCCAGGACCCCAGCAATCTCCTCCCTTGCTTCCCATAGCATCCTAGGATACACCTGGTCAGGCCCTGGGGATTTATCCACCTTAATGCGCTTCAAAACCTCCAACACCTCCTCCTTTGTAATGTTGATATGCTCCAGGATATCGCTGTTCCCTCCCTTGAACTCACTAGCTTCCATGACCTTCTCCACGGTAAATACAGACGAGAAGTATTCATTTAAGACCTCGCCCATTTCCCGTGGCTCCACACATAGATTACCACACTGATCCTTAAGGGGACCTACTCTCTCCCTATCTACCCTTTTACTCTTAATATACTTATAGAATCTTTTAGGATTCTCCTTTCTCTTATCTGCCAGGAAAATCGCATGGCCCCTTTTCGCCCTCCTAATTTCCTTCTTAAGTGTAGTCCTATATCTCCTATACTCCTCGAGGGACTCGCTTGATCCCAGCTGCCTATACCTGACATATGCCTCCTTCTTTGTCCTGACCAGACACTCAATATCCATCAACCACGGTTCCCTAAACTTGCCAGCTTTGCCCTTCCATCCAACAGGAACAAGCCAGCCCTGAACTCTTCCTATCTCACTTTTAAAAGCCTCCCACTTGCCAGACGTTCCTTTACCTGTAAACAGCCTCTCCCATTCAACTTTTGAGAGTTCCTGTCCGATGCCTTCCCCTAATTTAGGACTTGAACCTGAGGACCAGTCCTATCCTTTTCCATAACTATCTTGAAGCTAATAGAGTTATGGTCACTGGCCCCAAAGTGCTCCCCCACTGACACATCAACCACCTGCCCATCCTCATTTCCTAAGAGGAGGTTGAGTGTAGCCCCTTCTCTAGTAGGGCCATCCACATACTGCTTCAGAAAACTATCCTGGACACACTTAAATTCTTCCCCATCTAATCCCTTAGCACTAAGGCAGTCCCAGTCAATATTAGGGAAGTTAAAATCACCTATTGCAACCCTATAATTTCTACACCTATCTATGATTTTCCTACATATATGCTTCTCCAATTCCCTCTGAGTACTGGGGGCCTTATGGTATAATCCCAAAGTGATCACCCCTTTCTTATTTCTAAGTTCTACCCATATGGCCTTGCTGGACGTTCCCCCTGGGATTTCCTCTCTAAGTACTGCTGCGATGTCCTCCCTAATCAATCGTGCAACTCCCCCTCCTCTCTTACCTCACCTCTGTCACGCCGGAAGTATCGGTACCCGGAACATTGAGTTGCCAGCCCTGCCCATCCCTCAACCACGTTTCCGTAATAGCTATAATATCACAATCCCATGCACCGATCCATGCTCGGAGTTCATCTGCCTTACCTCCAAAGCTTCTTGCATTAAAGTAAATGCAGTTTAGCCTACCAGATCTTCCACGCTCCCTGTCCTGCCTCTGCCCAGCCTGCCTACTGGACTTGCTTGCTTTAACCTCTGCATTTGCCTCAACTATCTCAATGGAGAGACTACTACTTTGGGTCCCACCCCCCCCAGCAAGACTAGTTTAAACCCTCCCAAATAGTACTAGCAAACCTCTCCGCAAGGATATTGGTCCCCTTCCAGTTCAGATGCAACCCGTCCCTCTTGTACAGGTCACCTCTGCACCAGAAGAGATCCCAATGATCCAAGTGGCTGAAGCCCTCCCACCTACACCAGCTCTTCAGCCATGCATTCATTTGCCTTATCCTCCTATTCCTACCCTCACTAGCACGTGGCACAGGGAGTAATCCTGAGATTACAACCCTAGAGGTCATGCTTTTTAACCTTCTGCCTAACTCCCCATATTCACTTTGCAGGACCTCATCTCTCTTCCTGCCTATGTCATTAGTACCAATATGGACCACGGCCTCTGGCTGTTCACTCTCCCCTTTCAGAATGTCCTGCAGCCGCTCCGAGACATCCTTGACCCTAGCACCAGGGAGGCAACATACCATCCTGAAGTCTCGTTTCTGGCCACAGAAACGCCTATCTGCACCTCTTACGATAGAATCCCCCATTACTATAGCTCTTCCACCCCTTTTCCTCCCCTGCGGTGCAGCAGAGCCCTCCGTGGTGCCATGAGCTTGGCTGTTGCTGTTTTCCTCTGGGAGATCATCCCCCTAACAGTATCCAAAGCGGTATATCTGTTTGAGAGGGGGATGGCCATAGGGCACCCCTACACTACCTGCCTACGCCTACTACTCCGTCTGGTGGTCACCCATCCCTTTTCTGCCTGTGCAGCCATTATCTGCGGTGCGACCGCCTCACTGAACGTGCTATCCACGACGTCCTCAGCATCGCAGATGCTCTGCAGTGAATCCACCCGCAGCTCCAGCTCTGTAATGCAGGTAGCCAGTAGCTGCAGATGGATACACTTCCTGCACACATGGTCATCAGGGACCCTGGAAGCGTCCCTGATTTCCCACATAGCGCAGGAGGAGCATATCACGGGGCTGAGCTCTCCTGTCATGACTTACCCTTAGATTAATTAGTTATTCCGTGAATTAAAAAATACTAATTACACTAGGGGCCTTGTTCTACCCACTCCAATCTAAAGTCCTTTAAAAAAAAACACTTTAGTAGTACTCACCTTATCACCAGAGGTTTTTTATTTCAACCAAAAAAAATGTTCCCCTTATTTTTTTTTAAGATAATTAAATGCACTAACAGCTGCTACTCACCAACCAATCACCTTGCAGCTCTCCTCTGACATCACTGTTGGCTTTTTTTTTCTTCAAAACTCCAGCACGCTTGAAGAGGTTCGACTGCGCTCCGCTCCTGGAAGGTTAAGAGACTGGGCCTCGATCCTCGGGTTGGATTTTTCGGCTCTGCTCTTGGCGTTCTCCCCACAGGTCCGCTCCGCTCCCAGAAGGTAAGAGACTGGGCCTCGGTCCTCGGGTTGGATTTATAGGCTCTGCTCTTGGCGTTCTCCCCACAGGTCCGCTCCCGGAAGGTATGAGACTGGGCCTCGGTCCTCTGGTTGGATTTATAGGCTCCGCTCTCGGCGTTCTCCCCACAGGTCCGCTCCGCTCCCGGAAGGTAATATTTCCAAGTTTTGTGTCATTTGAAAATATGTGCCCTGTACACCCAAGTCTAGGTCATTTATATGGATCAAGAAATGCAGTGATCCTAACAACGACCCCAGGAAACCCCACTATATACACCTTCCCCCAGCCGGAAAACAACTGTTCACCACTATTCTGTTTCCTGTCACTCAGCCAAATTCACATCTAGGTTGCCACAGTCCGTTTATTCCACAGGTTTTAACTTTGTTGACAAGCCTGTTGTATGACACTTGATGAAATGCCTTTTGGAAGTTTATGTACACATCAACCAAATGACCCTCATCAAAGGGCGGCGCAGTGGTTAGCACCGCAGCCTCACAGCTCCAGGGACCCGGGTTCGATTCCTGGTACTGCCTGTGTGGAGTTTGCAAGTTCTCCCTGTGTCTGCGTGGGTTTTCTCCGGGTGCTCCGGTTTCCTCCCACAAGCCAAAAGACTTGCAGGTTGATAGGTAAATTGGCCATTATAAATTGTCACTAGTATAGGTAGGTGGTAGGGAAATATAGGGACAGGTGGGGATGTTTGGTAGGAATATGGGATTAGTGTAGGATTAGTATAAATGGGTGGCTGATGTTCGGCACAGACTCGGTGGGCCGAAGGGCCTGTTTCAGTGCTGTATCTCTAATCTAAAAAAAAACCCTCTCCACTACCTCATTAAAAAAACTCATGCAAGTTAAACACAATTTGCCCTTGACAAATCAGTGTTGACTTTCCTTAATTCATTCACATTTCTCCAAGTGACTTCATTTTGTTCTGAATTTATTGTTTCTAAAAGCTTTCCCACCACTGAGGTTAAACTGACTGGCCTGTAGTTGCTGGGCTTATCCTTACACCCTTTTTTTTTTAAATCAAGGGTGTAAACATTTGCAATTCTGCAGTCCTCTGGCACCACCCCTGTATCTAAGGATGATTGCAAGAATATGGCCAGTACTTCCACAATTTCCACCCTCACTATCCTTGTATGCATCTCATCCAGTCCTGGTGACTTAACTTTAAGCACAGCCCACCTTTCTAATATCTCCTATCAAATTTTAGCCCAGTGTCTTAACCACCTGCTCTTTTACTATGACTTGGGCAGCATTTTCTTCCATGGTAAACACAGATGCAAAGTACCCATTTAGTATCGCAGCCATGTCTCCTGCTTCCATACATAGATCCCTTTTTGGTCCCTAATCAGCCCCACTGCTCCTTTTACCACCGTTTTACTATTTATGTGCCTACAGAAGACTTTTAAATGCTCTTTTATGCTAGTTGCCAGTCTCTTCTCATTCTCTCTTTCCTCATTTCTTTTTTGACTTCCTCTCTGAACTTTATATAGTCAGCCTGGCTCGCAGTAGCGACCTGAGGAGTCATAAGCACCCTTTTTCTACTTCATCTTACTCTATCACTGTTGTCATGCATGGAGCTCTGGATTTGTTTCTCCTACCTTTCCCCTTCGTAGGAATATACCTCGACTGGAACTGAACTCTCTCCGCTTTAAAGACAGCCCATTGTTCAATTACAGTTTTATCAGCCATTCTTTGTTTCCAATTTACATGGGTCAGGTCTGTTCTCACCCTATTGAAGTTGGTCCTCCCCTAATTAATTTCTTTTTTAAACCCTCGATTGCTCCTTGTCCATAACTAACCAGAAACATATGACACTAAGATCACTGTCTCTGAAATGTTACCCTACTGACACTCAACCCACCTCAATCCGCAGTGCCTCCTTCTTCACTGGGCCAGAAATATACGGATCTAGAAAATTCTCCCCAACACACTTCATGAACTCTTGCCCCTCTGTCTTTTACACTATATCTGGATAATTAAAGTCTCTCATTACAACTACTCCCTGCACCCCTCTTGTTTCCATGCAAATTTGTTCCTCTATATCTTTCTCCAATAGATGGTGGCATATAGAATTTTCCAAACTTTGCTTCACTGCTCACCAGCTGCCAATGCACCACCAAATTTGGCATGTGGACTCAGGTTCACTTCATCCTCTCCTTCCCACCCGTGATTTAACATGGTACACTGCATATAACTGTTTATCCTGGCACCCAAATTCCCCCCACCCCATCCAAAAAAACTTGCACTTTAATATGGCAAGTTGATACCATTCACTACTGACAGAAACTGTGTACGCACCTCTTCAGATTCTTCTTCCTGATCCCAATTCCTGTCAGTTAGTTCCTTGTCTGCAGTTCTCTTTGCCATGATGGTGTTACTGAAACAAAATTGGCAAGATTATTCTTTTGATTGATTTTAGGTCAGTCAGCTAATCATAACAAAAACTATAACACTGGCTGCATAAGCGCTTTAGTGCACAAAATATGAATTACTTTTGAACTGCAGTCACTAATGTAAGAAAATACCAGCTAATTTACAAGTAGCGAGGTTCCACACAAGTCAAATAGGAACAGGAGTAGGCCATTCAGCCCATCCAGCCTGCTCCACCATTCAATACCATCATGACTGATCAGCCACTTCAATGCTTTTTTCCCCACACACTATCCCCATATCCTTTTATGTCATTGGTATTTAGAAATCTGTCAATCTCTGCTTTAAACATACTCAATGACTGAGCTTCCACAGCCCTCTGAGGTAGAGAATTCCAAAGATTCACAGCCTTCTGAGTAAAGAAATTTCTCCTCATCTCTATCCTGAGTGGCATCCCTTTATTTTGAAATAGTGTCCCCCGATTCTAGACTCCCCAACCAGGGGAAACATCTTGCATCTACCCTGTCTATCCCTTTAAGTATTCTGTAGGTTTCAATGAGATCATCTCTCATTCTTCGAAACCCTAGAGAATACAGGCCCAGTTTCCCCAATCTCTCCTCATACAACAGTCAAAGACCAGATAATCAGTTTGTGGTGGCGTTAGTTGAGAGAGGAATGTTGTCCAGGACACTGGGCGAACACACTGTTATTCCAATAGTGTCAACAGAACTTTTACATTCACCTGAGCAGGCAAATAAGATAGTATCTGCAATAATACGTAAAAGATGTTATATAAAAACAAGTAATTGTTGGTATCACTTGAACAAGGTTCTTAAAAATACCCAGCACCATCCCCCAACATGAAGTTAATACTTTCATGATGGGGGAGAAATTTAACCAAAGAAGAAAAAGGAAGACTGCCCAAACACATGTCATGCAAGATGCTTATGCCAAAAGGAGATTTTCAACCCCTCGATGTTGGCTCGATTTTAACTGATCCTGAATACAAAATAGTGTCTAAACATTGTGCGAACCAATTCCCCCATAAAAATTTACTGTGCAATCATAAATATCATCTGTATTCCACAAGCTGTGACACAATAATGAGAAATTACTTATCACATAAACTCATTGGAAAGTTCCCACCATATTTCACAGAGGAAAGTTCAAGTCCAATACAAGTTATAAGAAAATTAACTAAGAACATGAAGGACTCAATCTAAACGACAAAAGGAAAACATATTAGTTACCTTGGTAATTCCCTTTACCCAAGGTGGGCCTTCCAGACTTATTAGTTAATTTCTTCTGATGCACACATACACAAGAATTATTTTAATTTCTCAAAATCAAATTTAAAAGAATAATCTATTTTGGAGGATTATCTCCTCTCAAATGGGGCCCCAACTCCATTAATTTGGTTCTCATTTAGACCTGAGACCCTCCAAGAGCATACATTGTCAAAGCTGTTCAACATATATATGGGAATTGATGCTTTGAACCAAGGTAGAGGTGATCAGGAGGGAACCAAGCAGGAAAGGTTGGTATCAGTTAAATTTGGGTTCAGGTAACTGTATAAACCACTCAAGCTTTGCTCTTGCAGTTTATGACATCACCCATACCCTTGAAAGAGATTGTTGCCTCATAATCATTTGACAAGCATTATTCTCGATCATAAATATTTTCCTGCCATAATTCAAAAGCTATAATACATCTGTATAAATTCTGATAACGCATCTCTGTGCATTTTGTTTAGAGACCATAAATTACTGTTCAGTACAAAGAGCAGCACTGACTAAGTATGCTTCAAGGCAATAATTTAATCAGAGAATCAGGGACTGCTGGTGAATCGCACTAGCTTTGCTTGCATAGCCTGACACTATCTGGTACCTTCAATTTGTTACTGCCTCACAAAACAATGAGTTGCCTTGACTATTACACATGGTTTAGTTACAATGCATCCCAATCCAACTAGCTTAACTTATTCCATCTTAACTTATCGCCCTAAGTTGCATCACAAACTTCACCCAGAGAAGAAAGTTTGATGAGCATTCAATTTTAAACTTATGTACAATACATAAAACACTTCATCTTATATAATTCAAATACAATAAAGAAAACAAAAAAATTTATGGCACAGAAGGAGACCATTCAGCTTATGTCGATGCCAGCCAACAGGGAGCCATCCAGTCTAATTCCACTTTCCAGCTCTTGATCCGTGTCTGTGTAGGTTACGACACTTCAAGTACTTATAGCTGCTGAGGATTTCTGCCTCTACCACGCTTTCAAGCAGTGAGTTCCAGATCCCCATATTCCTCAACTCCCCTCTAATCCTTCTACCAATTACTTGAAATCAATGCCCCGTTTATTTAATAAAAGCAAAATACTGCGGATGCTGGAAATCTGAAATAAAAACAAGAAATGCTGGAACTACTCAGCAGGTCTGGCAGCATCTGTGAAAAGAGAAGCAGAGTTAACGTTTCGGGTCAGTGACCCTTCTTCGGAACTGACAAATATTAGAAAAGTCACAGGTTATAAGCAAGTGAGGTGGGGGTGGGGCAAGAGATAACAAAGGAGGTCTAGATTGGACCAGGCCACATAGCTGACCAAAAGGTCACGGAGCAAAGGCAAACAATATGTTAATGGTGTGTTGAAAGACAAAGCATTAGTACAGATTAGGTATTAATACACTGAATATTGAACAGCAGCAAGTGCAAACCTGAAAAAAAAAGTGGTAAAGCCCTGTATAGCTGAAGCATAACTTCCCTACTTATGTATTCAATTCCCCATGCGATAAACGATAACATTCTATTAGCTTTCTTAATTAAGTGCAGTATCTGCATATAAACCTTTTGCAATTCATGCACTCGGACACCCAGATCCCTCTGCATCTGAGCTCTGCAATCTCAGACCATTTAGATAATATGGTTTTTTATTCTTCCTGCCAAAGTGAACAATTTCCCACTTTCCCACATTATACTCCATTTGCCAGGTCTTTGCCCACTCACTCAATTCCTTTGTAGCCTCCTTACGTCCTCTTCATAAGTTACTTTCCTACCTATCTTTGTGTCATCAGCAAATTTAGCAACCATACTTTCGGTCCCTTCATCCAAGTCATTTATATAAATTGTAAAAAGTTGAGGCCCCAGCACAGATTCCTGTGGCACACCACTCGTTACGGCTTGCCAACCAGAAAATGACCCATTTACGCTTACTGTTTCCTGTTACCTAGCCAATCTTCTATACATGCCAATATGTTACCTGCTATGTCAGAAAATGGAAGGGAGGGAAGAACTCAAGAAAATTACAATCAACAGGGAAGTGGTACTGAACAAATTGCTGGAGCTGCAGGCTGACAAGTCCCCAGGTCCTAATAGACTTCACCCTAGGGTGTTAAAAGAAGTGGCAAGTGAGATAGCTGATGCGTTAGCTTTTATTTTCTGCAATAACCTGTGATGTGACACCTTATCAAATGCCTTCTGGAAATTTAAGTACAATACATCCGCTGGTTCCTCTTTTTCGACAGCACATGTAACTCCCGCAAAGAACTCCAATAAATTGGTAAAGCATAATTTCCCTTTCACAAAATCATGTTGACTCTGCCCGATTGCCTTGAATTTTTCTAAATGCCCTGCTATAACGTCTTTAAAATTGGCTTCTAACATTTTCCCTAAGACAGATGTTAAGCTAACTGGCTCGTAGTTTCTTGCTTTCGGTCTCCCTCCCTTTTTGAATAGAGGAGGAACATTCACTATTTTCCAAACTAATGAAACCTTCCTTGAATCTAGGTAATTTTGGAAAATTAAAACTAACGCATCAACCATCTCACTCACCACTTCTTTTAACACCCTAGGATGAAGTCCATCAGGACCTGGGGCCTTATCAGCCCGCGGCTCCAACAGCACCACTTCCCTGGTGATTGTAATTTTCTTGAGTTCCTCACTCCCTTCCATTTCCTGACTTACAGCTAATACTGGGATGTTACTTGTATCCTCAATAGTGAAGACCGATGCAAAATAGCCGTTCAATTCATCTGCCATCTCTTTATTATCCATTATTAATTCACCAGACTCACTTTCTATTGGACCAATGCTCACTTGAACTCTTTTCTTTTTAAAATATTTATAGAATGTCTTACTATCGGTCTTGATATTTCTAGCTAGCTTTCTCTCGTTCTCTAATTTTACCTTCCTTATCAATCTTTTAGTCACTCTGTTTTTTTTATATTGTCAAATCTTCTGATCTGCCTCCCATCTTTGCACAATTATAGGCTTTTTCTTTAAGTCTGATACTATCTTTAACTGTTTTAGTTAACCACAGATGGGGAGTCCCATCCTTGGAATTTTTCTTGCTCGTTGGAATGTATCCATTCTGCGTATTCTGAAATATCCCCTTAAATGTCTGCCACTGCATCTCTATTAACCTATCCCTTAACCTGATTTGCCAGTTCACTTTAACTAGCTCTGCTTTCATGCTCTCATAATTACCCTTATTTAAGTTTAAAATACTTTGTCTTGGACCCACTCTTTTCTCTCTCAAACTGTATGTAAAATTCAATCATTTTAAAATTGCTGCTACCTAGGGGCGCCTTAACTATGAGGTCATTAATTAATCCTATCTCGTTGCACAATACCAGGTCTAGGATAGCCTGCTCTCTGGTTGGCTCCAGAATGTATTGTTCCAAGAAATTATCCCAAAAACATTCTATGTACTGCTCATCTAGGCTACCTCTGCCCATCTGATTTTTCCAGTCTTTATGTAGGTTAAAATCCACCATAATTATCGCTGTACCTTTCTGACATGCTGCAATTATTTCTTTTTATACCCCATCCTACAGTGTGGTTAATGTTACGTGGCCTGTACACCACTCCCACAAGTGACTTCCTGCCTTTATGATTTCTCATTTCTACCCAAACTGCTTCTACATCCTGGTGTCCTGAACTTAAGTCAACCCTCTCTATTCTGCCAATACCATCATTAGGTAACAGAGCTAACCCTCCACATTTTGCTAGCTTCCTGTCCTTCCTAAATGCCATGTACCCTTCAATATTCAGGTTCCAATCTATGTCATCCTGCAGCCACGTCTCTGTAATGGCTATCATATCGTACTTATTTATTTCTATTTGCGCTTTCACTTCATGTGTTTTGTTTTGAATGTTACATACATTCAGATAGAGGCTTTAGTTTTGTCCTTTTATTATTAGATTAGATTAGATTAGAGATACAGCACTGAAACAGGCCCTTCGGCCCACCGAGTCTGTGCCGAACATCAACCACCCATTTATACTAATCCTACGCTAATCCCATATTCCTACCAAACATCCCCACCTGTCCCTATATTTCCCTACCACCTACCTACACTAGTGACAATTTAGAATGGCCAATTTACCTATCAACCTGCAAGTCTTTTGGCTTTTTGTAACCTCTAGCCTTATCTGTTGATTTACTCTTAGGAAGGGACACAGCGTACAAATCTGTCAGAGGCTATCATTTCCCATATTAATACCTTTCTCTCTTGCCTTGTCTCTACTCCTTGATTTACCATATCTTCCCAAATTTGATCCCTTGCCCCCACTAATCAGTTTAAAACCCTCTCTACTTCCCTAGTTGTGCGGCTCGCTAGAACACCGGCCCCAGCACAGTTCAGGTGCAGACCATCCCAATGGTACAGCCATTACTTTCCCCAGTACTGGTGCCAGTGCCCCACAAACTGGAACCCACTTCTATCACACCATTTTTGAGCCACACATTAATTTCTCTAATCTTAATTGTCCTATGCCAATTTGCACGTGGCTCAAGTAATAAGCCAGAGATTACCCTTTGAGGTTCTGCTTCTTAATTTGGTGCCTAGTTCCTTATACTGACTATGCAGAACCTCTTTCCTTGTCATGCCTATGTCGTTGGTACCTACATAGACAAGGACTGGATCCTCCCCCTCCAGCCCTGAGCAGATGTCCCAACCCTGGCACTGGGCAGGCAACACAGCCATCTGGACTCTCACTCTTTGTCGAGAACAGTGTCAATCCCCCTACCTATACTGTCCCCTACTACGACTACATTCCTTTTTCCTCCCTCCACTTGAATGGCTTCCTGTATCATGATGCCATGAACAGGTTGCTCATCCACCCTGCATCCCCCACTCTCATCCAAACAAGCTCCAAGAACCTCAAACCTGTTGGACAATTGCAAATGCGAGTGCTCCTGCACTCTGGGTCCCCTTACCTGTCTCAGCTGCAGCCACATTCTCCTGTCCCTGACCACTGACCAAATCAGATGACCCTATCCTAAGGGGTGTGACCTCCTCCTGGTACAAAACGTCTAGGTAACATTCCCCCTCCCTGATGCGTCGCAGTGTCTGCGGCTCGATCTCCAGTTCAATGACTCTGACCCAAAGCTCTTCGAGCTACGAACACTTACTGCAAACATGTTTGCCTAGCATGCTGGCATCCAGAAGCTCCCACATGCTGCAACCGTGACACATTACCTGTCCTGCCATCCTTACTATGTTTGAATTAACCAGTTATTTCATTCAATTATTTATTTTAAAAATATATTTTATTAAGCTTACCACTAGTTCCGTTATTATTTTAAACATTAGGATTAGAATGGACCTTAATCACTTACCAGATAGTCACCAAACAGGTAGCTTCTTCCCAAACCAATCACCTGCATGCTCGCCTGTGATGTTGGGTGCTATGTTTGATTTAAATTAAATGCCTCCCTGTATACTCACCCTGGTGGCGCTGTTTCCCTGCTCTCACTGTTGATTGGTGTCACTCTGTCACTTTATTTTTTCCTGCTCTGCTCCTGCTGCTCAAGCCATGCTCCTCTCGCTCTGTCTCTGGTTTCCGACTCTGGGCTTTTGGCGTGCTTTTTAAACCTCTGCTCCCGCCGTACTCCTCTTGCTCTGTCTCCAGTCCTTACAATCGACAATGGTTTCATAATCACCATGAGACGAGCTTTTTTTTTAAAAAAAATTCCACATTTATTCGTTGAATTCGAATTAACCATCTGCCATGGTGGGATTCGAACCCATGTCCCCAGAGGACTAGCCTGGACCTTTGGATTACTAGTCCAGTGACATTACCACTACACCACCGCCTCCCCTATCAAATGTCCTCTCAACCGTCTCTTCTCGAAAGAGCCCCTGTTTCTCCAATTTATCCTTGTAACTGAAGTCCCTCATCCCTGGAACCATTCATGTAAACCTTTACTCCTCTCTCTCTAAAGCCTTCACATCTGTCCTAAAGTGCGGTGTCCAGAATTGGACACATCAGTTTAGGCCAAACCAGGGTTTTATAAACTTTTTTCCTAATTTCCTTTCTTTTGTACTCTATGCCTCACTTCATAAAGCCCAAGATCCCGTATACATTATTAATCACTTTCTCAACCTGTCCTGCCACCTTCAACGATTTGTGCATATATCCCCACCCCAGTCCTCGGCTCCTGCACCTCCATTAGAACTGAAACCCTTGAGGTTATGTTGCCTCTCCTTGTTCTTCCCACCAAAATGTATTGCTTCACATTTGTCTACATGAAATTTCATCTCCCAGATGTCCACCTACCATCAGCCTGTCTCTGACCTCTCGAAATCCATCACCATCTTCCTCACAGTTCCAAGTTTTCTGTCATCTTCAAATTTACACCCAAGTCTAAGTCGTTAACATACATAAAGAAAAATCAGTGGTCCTATTACTGACCACTGGGGAACACCACCTTCCTCCAGTCCGAAAAAAACATTAAAATGCGAATTTTAAAAAGGGAAAACTGATTGCAGTGATAGTGCTTCTGTTACGCAATAGTTCCAAATAGCAGCCATTTGGACAATTCTATAAAAAACTGAACGACAATCATTCGAAACACAAGCCCGCCTTTCCCGTTCGTGCATTCATTTGCCACAGCACCAAATACAGCCGTAATTAAAACGAGATCAATATAAGCATTCTACAGACGAACCACAAGAACGTATCAGCAGACTAATCGATCACCAATTCCATATTTCCCTCCTTGAACACTGTTCCAATTGGCGTCACAGGGCAACAACAAGGAGTGAAAACCATGTCAATCCTAAACCAGTGCGTTTTAGGCCATTCTAAATGACTGTAATATAACATCCCAGCCTACACCAACTAATTCATTACAACCCTGCAAACTTCCTGATTTGTATGGCTCAACAAATCTATAAACTCACATGCAATATTAAGTACTCCTTAGAAACTCTTGCAGTAAACTTGTCAAGATGCACACAAGGCCTCTCCCAACTAATTCAGTGATCAAAACCACCGTATTTTCCCCCTCCACCACCATTGGGAACCTGGTTTACTCACTAGAGCATACCTTCCAGCATGATATCAGTTCCTTTACTATCTGGAATGTTTTTTAAACATATTTTAAGAGACATCTCTCCCTCCCAAAATAAGGGTTTTCAACAATGATAGCATTTCTTCATCGCGGCAATATCTTCCAGAGAACACTCCTCTCACTCGAGCCGTACGCATGTGGCCAAAGCGGATCACAACCTAACCTGGCGCCAGCAGCCGGCTTTGATTGACAAGCAAATCGACCATTCAAAAGCCGGCATGGCCGGCAACGCGCGCTGGGGGCGTGACCAGGGCCAGCAAGTTAGCTCGACTCGTTTTAAAGAAAAGATTGTTAAATACTGTCAGCGCAATATTTCACATCGGTCAGTGCCTCACACCGTTTTACATCTCTCCAAATGTCAGGAGAAAAACGCTGGGGAAAAGATCATAGAGACAGCCGAACACACGATCAGTTCCTCCGAGTGAGTCAAGGCCTCGGTAAAATGCCACTTACCTTTTTATTTTAAATATTACCCCTACCCGGCGCCATCTGCATGTATAAAGAAGCCAGTTATAAAATACAAACCTGCTTCTATCCCTAAATAAGTACATTCCAACCAAGATTGTCGCACATTTCAGGCTTTTGTTTTTGGAGCGGCGCAAACCAACGGTTACCATTTGAATCTGGGAATTCTCGCTGCGAGCCCAGGGTAAGACAGGAAAAGATTTACTCACCTGCAATAGGTGATTCTGTCTTTATCGATAAGTCAGTCGCTATGCCAGGGTAAGGCCTAAAAAAAAGTAATAATTTTGATTTCCCCTCGTTGATCTATAAATATCGTACTATGTTGCTCCGCATTCCTTCCCTCAATCCCCTACTCACAGCTTCAGCTTTGCTGGAGTTCCGCCATTTTGTGCCGGAGGGCGAACCGTGCGCATGCTCCCTCTGCAAGCCGAGCTCATCTCCAGTGCAGGACAAGCGCTCCCATGGCGAAGGGCCACTGTGTCTGCAACATCTCACGTAAAGCGTACTGAGGAGCAAAGGGAATTGTAAACTGTGCAAACTTCCAGATTGTATCAACTTGGAGAGAGCATTTTGAATTATTATCGCAGTAGGCTGATGGCCTGTCACCAGTTTAGACTGTTATATGAAAAGGAAGAACGTGCAGGGTTATGGGGAGAAGGCGGGGGAATAGCATTAGGTGAATTCCTCATTCGGAGAGCTGGTGAAGACACGATAAGCCGAATGGTTTTCTGTGCTGTAACAATTCTGTGATTCTATTTAGAAAAAATTGGAGAAACCAACTCCCCACACAAATTGATCCCCAGTGATTTTCTTTTCTTTTGTGAAGTTTAAAGACAGATGTCAATTCTGTGAGCATCATGTTATGTAACTGGTTAAGTAGGACTGGATTCCACCTAACATCACTTTATGTGAAGCCTTTTTGCTGAACTGTCAAATACAATTTCTAATACTTTCTACCAGGTAACACTGCACCAATACATTTGATGGAGCATAGACATCTTGGAAAATGTAATTTTTTTAATACTCCAAACCCAGACAAGCCATTCATCGCAGCTCTGTTCATTTCCATTCTCTCAGATTTAACCCTGACATTTGTGATCAAACTGCTGACAAGGTGGTGCTGTTGTTGTCTGGCATACCAGCCTCTACCTTGCAGAGGCTGAGTGCCAACTCTCAAATACTTCTTCCTATCTCCCCCGGAATGACCCCACCACCGAACATCCAGGGCTGTCACTGACCTCATTTCCTCTGGAGCTCCTCTTTCTACAACTTCCCACCACATAGTCCCTTGATCCTGAACAGCCCGCTTCTACCTCCTTCCCAAAATCCACAAACAGGACTGTCCTGGTCGACCCATTGTTTCAGCCTGTTCCTGCCCCATTGAACTTATTTCTTCCTATCTTGACTATTTTTTCTCCCTTGTCCAGTCTCTTCCCACTTACATCTATGACTCTTCTGACACCCTATGTAATTTCAACAATTTCCAGTTTCCTGGCCTAACCGCCTCCTCTTCACTATGGATGTCCAATCTCTCTACACCTCCATCCCCCACCCGGTCTGAGGGATCTCCGCTTCTTCCTTGAATAGAGGCCCAACCAGTCCCCATCCACCACCAACCTCCTCCGCCTGGCTGAACTTGTTCTCACATTGAACGACGTCTCCTTCAACTCCACTCACTTCCTCCAAATAAAAGGTGTTGCTATGGGTACCCGCATGGGACCTAGTTATGTTTGTCTTTTTCTGGGGTACATCGAACATTCCTTGTTCCAGTCCTACTTAGGCCCCCTCCCCCAACTCTTTTTCCGGTACATTGATGACTGTATTCCATGCCGTTTCCTGCTGTCGCCCAGAACTGGAAAACTTCAACTTTGATTCCAATTTCCACCCATCTCGCACCATTACATGGTCCAACTCTGACTCTTCACTTCACTTCCTCGACTTCTTTGTCTCCATTTCTGGGGATAGGCTGTCTAGTAATGTTCATTATAAGCCCACTGACTCCCACAGCTACCTGGACTATACTTCCTCACACCCTGCTTCCTGTAGGACTCCATTCCATTATCCCAGTTTCTCCATCTCCATCGCATCTGTTCTGATGATGTAACCTTCCACAACAGTGCTTCTTGTATGTCTTCCTTTTTCATCAAGCGAGCATTCCCCTTCCCCCCCACCCCCCCCACCCCACTGTGGTTGACAGGGCCCTCAACTATGTTCGACCCATGTCCCGCACATCTGCCCTCATCCCTTCCCTCCCAGAACCTCGACAGGGTCCCCTTGTCCTCACTTTCCACCCCACCAGCCTCCATACCCAAAGGATCATCCTTTGCCATTTCCGCCACCTCAAGCGTGATGCCACCACCAAACTCATCTTCCCTTCCCCTCCCCTGTCAGCATTCCAAAAGGATCATTCCCTCTGCGACACCCTGGTCTACTCCTTGATTTTTTGGCTGCAGGGTGACCAAGGATGGGAACTGAACATCCAGGGGTATTCAATATTTAGGAAGGACAGGCAAAAAGGGAAAGGAGGTGGGGTAGCATTGCTAGTAAAGGGGGAAATCAATGCAATAGTGAGGAAGGATATTGGCCCAGAAAATCATGGTGTGGAATCTGTATGGGTGAAGGTATGAAACACCAAGGGGTAGAAAACGTTGGTGGGGTTGTCTATAGGCCCCCAAACAGTAGTGGAGATGTAAGGGATGGCATTAAACAGGAAATTGGAGATGCATGCAATAAGGGTACAACTGTAATCATGGGTGATTTGAATCTACATATAGATCAGTCAAACCAAATTAGCAATAATACTGTGGAGGAGGATTTCCTGGAGTGTGTACACGACAGCTTTTTAGACCAATACGTTGAGGAACCAACTGGAGAATAGGCTATCCTAGACTGGGTATTGTGCAACGAGAAAGGATTAATAAACAATCTTATTGTGTGGGGTCCCTTGGGGAGGAGCGACTATAACATGGGCAGCACAGTGGCGCAGTGGTTAGCACCACAGCCTCACAGCTCCAACGACCCGGGTTCAATTCTGGGTACTGCGGAGTTTGCAAGTTCTCCCTGTGTGCGTGGGTTTCCACCGGGTGCTCCGGTTTCCTCCCACCTCCAAAGACTTGCAGGTTGATAGGTAAATTGGCCATTAAAAATTGCCCCTAGTGTAGGTAGGTGGTAGGAGAATGGCGGGGATGTGGTCGAAAATATGGGATTAATGTAGGATTAGTATAAATGGGTGGTTGTTGGTCGGCACAGACTCGGTGGGCCGAAGGGCCTGTTTCAGTGCTGTATCTCTAAATAAATAAAATAAAAATAAAACATGATAGAATTCTTCATTAAGATGGAGAGTGAAGTAGTTGAATCCGAAACTAGGGTCCTGAATCTAAATAAAGGAAACTACGAAGGTATGAGGTGCGAGTTGGCTATGGTAGATTGGGGAACTTTACTAAAAGGGTTTTTTATTTAATTTAGAGATACAGCACTGAAACAGGCCCTTTGGCCCACCGAGTCTGTGCCGACCATCGACCACCCATTTATACTAATCCCATATTCCTTACACATCCCCACCTGCCCCTATATTCCCCTACCTATACTAGGGGCACTTTATAATGGCCAATTTACCTATCAACCTGCAAGTCTTTGGCTGTGGGAGGAAACTGGAGCACCCAGCGAAAACCCACACAGACACAGGGAGAACTTGCAAACTCCAAACAGGCAGTACCCAGAATTGAACCCGGGTCACTGGAACTGTGAGGCTGTGGTGCTAACCACTGCGCCGCGTTGACGGTGGATAGGCAATGAATAGTATTTAAAGAACATGTGCATGAATTACAACAATTATTCATTCCTGTATGGCGCAAAAATAAAACCGAAAAGGTGGCTCAACCATGGCTTACAAAAGAAATTAGGGATAGTATTAGATCCAAAGAGGAGGCATATATAATTGCCAGAAAAAGCAACAGGACTGAGGATTGGGAACAGTTTAGAATTCAGCAAAGGAGGGCAAAGAGGTTGGTTAAGCGGAGGGAAATAGAGTATGAGAGTAAACTTGCGGGAAACATAAAAACTGACTGTAAAAGCTTCCATCAATATGTGACGAGATAAATATTAGTGAAGACAAATGTAGGTTCCTTACAGTCAGAAACAGGGGAAATTATAATAGGGAACAAAGAAATGGCAGAACAATTAAACACATACTTTGGTTCTGCCTTCACAAAGGAGGACACAAATAACTTCCCAGAAATGTTAGGGAATCCCAGAATTGTTAGGAACCAAGGGTCTAATGAGAGGGATGAACTGAAGGAAATCAGTATTAGTAAAAAAATAGTGCTAGGGAAATTAATGGGGTTAAAGGCTGACAAATCCCCAGGGCCTGATAATCTACATTGCAGGGTACTAAAGGAAGTGGCCCTGGAAATAATGTATGCATTGGTGGTCATCTTCCAAAATTCTATAGACTCTGGAGCAGTTCCTACAGATTGGAGGGTGGCAAATGTAACCCCACTATTTAAAAAAGGAGGGAGAGAAAAAACAGGGAACTACAGACCAGTGAGCCTTACATCAGTAGTGGGGAAAATGCTCGAGTCTATTATAAAGGATGTGATAATGAACACCTGGAAAGCATAAACGGGAATGGACAAAGTCAGCATGAGTTTATGAAAGGGAAATCATGCTTAACAAATTTACTGGAGTTTTTTGAGAATGTAACTAGTAGAATAGATAAGGGAGAACCAGTGGATGTGGTGTATTTGGATTCTCAGAAGGCTTTTGATAAGGTCCCACATAAGAGGTTAGTGTACAAAATTAAAGCACATGGGATTGGGGGTAATATGCTGGAATGGATTGAGAATTGGTTGACAGACAGGAAACAGAGAGTAGGAATAAAGGGGTCTTTTTCCGGGTGGCAGGCAGTGACTAGTGGGGTACCACAGGGATCAGTGCTTGGGTCCCAGCTATTCACAATATATATTAATGACTTGGGTGAGGGAACTAAATGTAACATTTCCAAGTTTGCAGATGACACAAAGCTGTGGGGAATGTGAGCTGTGAGGAGGATGCAAAGAGGCTCCAATGTGATTTGGACAAGTTGGGTGAATGGGTAAATGCATGGCATATGCAGTATAACGTGGATAAATGTGAGGTTATCCACTTTGGTTGTAAAAACAGAAAGGCAGATTATTATCTGAATGGTGATAGATTGGGAAAGGGGGAGGTGCAACGAGACCTGGGTGTCCCTGTCCACCAGTTGCTGAAAGCAAGCATTCAGGTGCAGCAAGCAGTTAGGAAGGTGAATGGTATGTTGGCCTTCATTGCAAGAGGATTTGAGTACAGGAGCAAGGATGTCTTACTGCAGTTATACAGGGCCTTGGTGAGACCACATCTGGAGTATTGTGTGCAGTTTTGGTCTCCTTATCTGAGGAAGGATGTTCTTGCCATGGAGGGAGTGCAAAGAAGATTTACCAGGCTGATTCCTGGGATGGCAGGATTGACGCATGAGGAGAGATTGGGTCGACTAAGCTTATATTCACTAGAGTTTAGAAGAATGAGAGGGGATTGCATAGAAACCTATACGATTCTAACAGGACTAGACAGGCCAGATGCAGGGAGGAGGTTCCCGATGGCTGGGGAGTCCAGAACCAGGGGTCACAGTCTCAGGATATGGGGCATGCCATTTAGAACCGTGATGAGAAGAAATTTCTTCACTTAGAGGGTGATGAACCTGTGGAATTCTCTGCCGCAGAAGGCAGTGGAGGCCAAGTCATTAAATATATTCGAGAAGGAAATATATTTCTTAATGCCAAAGGGATCAAGGGATATGGGGAGAAAGTGGGAACAGGGTACTGAATTAGATGATCGGCCATGATCTTTTTTGAATGGCGGAGCAGGCCTGAAGGGCCGAATGGCCTACTCCTCCTATTTTCTATGTTTCCATCACCCCTCACACCTCATCCCCTTCCCATGGCATCTTCCCATGCAATCACCGGGGGTGTAACACCTATTCTTTTACCTCCTCTTTCCTCACCATCCAGGGCCCCAAACACTCCTTCCAGGTGAAGCAGCGATTTATAGTACTTCTTTCAATTTAGTAATTTAGTATACTATATTCGGTGCTCACAATGCAATCTCCTCTACACTGGGTGACCGCTTTGTGGAAAACCTCTGCTCAGTCCACAAACATGACCCCGAGCTTCCGATTGCTTGCCATTTTAATTCACTAACTTGCTCTCCTGCCCACATTTCTGTCCTCGGCCTGATGCCGTGTTCCAGTGAAGATCAACACAAGCTCGAGGAACAGCACCTCATCTTCCGATTAGGCACTTTAGAGCCTTCTGGACTCAACATTGAATTCGACAATTTCAGACCATGACCTGGTCTTAAAGTTGTTTTACATGTTTTTGCTTTTAGACATAGCTGTTCATTATTCTGCCATTATCGCTCTCTCTGGACAAATGCTTTGTCTTTTACTGCAACTATTACTACTCCCTTTGCCTTTGTTCCGTGACATCTTTGTCATTTAGTCTCTCCTGCCTTCTGCCCTATAACAAGCCTTCCCTTTTGTTCATCTTCCTCCCTCCCCCCCCCTTTCACTTGTGTAAAACCTATTACATTTCAAATATTTTCCAGATCTGATGAAAGGTAATTGACCTGAAACGTTAACTCTGTTTCTCTCTCCACAGATGCTGCCAGACCTGCTGAGTATTTATAGCACTTTCTGTTTTCATTTCAGTTTTCCAGCATCTACAGTATTTTGCTTTTATTTATCCATTCATCACAGCCCTTGCTAGTGCTGCTCAAATCCCATAAATGAATAAAAAAAACTTCACCTGCCACCTAAGTTTTGCTTCTAGCTCTATCTAACATCGATCTAAGGACAAATCTGGTAGGATGTTCCTTACTCAACCTTCATAACTGTGACCTACCGACATATAAATACTTGGCACCGCCAGTCATACTGGACAATAGCCATGGAAATCTTGTGGTACGGGCAAGTGAGGAGAGGGGTCTCAGGCTCCCCCTTTCGCCCCTTCTCTGGGTTGACTGCAACAGGGTTTATCCTTTTTACCTTAGCACCTCAGTGAGTGCTTGCTCCTATTCCTCTAATATAATTGCCAATGAACCAATCAGGTTTTCTTGAGTTTAAACAAAAAAGATGTAGATTTATTATTCGCAACACTCTAAACCGGTTAAAATTATTAAAATATTCACGCACACATTCACACAAGAGTCAGATACACACATCACACAAGTACCAGGCAATGACCAACTCAAACGTGAAAGAATTTAACTATCTCCCCTTGACATTCAATGGCATTACGATCGCTGAATCCCCCACTATCAACATCCTGGGGGTTACCATTGACCAGGAACAGCCATGGCTACAAGACCAGGTCAGAGGCTAGGAATCGTGCAGCGAGTAACTCACCTCCTGTCTCCCCAAAGCCTATCCACCATCTACAAGGCACAAGTCAGGAGTATGATGGAATACTCTCCACTTGCCTGGATGAATGCAGATCCAACAACACTAAAGAAGTTCGACACCAACCAGGTCAAAGCAGCCCGCTTGATTGCCACCCCATTCACAAACATTCGCTCCCTCCACCACTGACGCACAGTGGCAGCAGTGAGTGCCATTTACTCCTTTCCTAACAGCACTGTTGGTGTACCTACCCCACATGAACTGAGGCGGTTCAAGAAGGCAGCACACCACCACCTTCTCAAGGGCAATTAGGGATGGGCCATAAATGCTGGCCTAGCGAGTGATGCAGAGAAATGTGGTGATTCATTTTGGTAGGAAGAACATGGAGACACAATATAGAATAAAGGGTACAATTCTAAAGGGGTTGCAGGAGCAGAGGGACCTGGATGTATAAGTCATTGAAGGTGGCAGGACAGGTTGAGAGAGCGGTCAATAAAGCATACAGTGTCCTGGGCTTTATTGATAGAGGCATTGAGTACAAGAGCAAGGAAGTTATGTATAATTGTATAAGACACTAGTTCGGCCTCAGCTGGTATTGCATCCAGTTCTGGGCCCGGCACTTTCGGAAAGACGTGAGGGCATTGGAGAGAGTACAGAAAAGATTCACAAGAATTGTTCCAGGGATGAGGAATTCCAGTTATGAAGATAGTTTGGAGAAATTAGGACTGTTTTCCTTGGAGAAGAGAAGGCAGAGAGGTGATTTGATGGAGGTAATCAAAATCATGAGGGGTCTGGACAGAGTAGATGGAGAGAAACTGTTCCCGCTCGTGAAAGGATTGAGAACGAGAGGGCACAGATTTAAAGTATTTGGTAAGAGAAGCAAAAGTGACATGAGGAAAAACTTTTTCACACAGTGAGTGGTTAAGGTCTGGAATGCGCTGCCTGAGAAAGTGGCGGAGGCAGGTTCAATTGAAACATTCAAAAGGAATTAGACAGTTATATGAAAAGGAAGAATGTGCAGGGTTATGGGGAGAAGGCAGGGGAATGGAACTGAGGGAATTGCTCTTTCAGAGAGCCAGTGTGGACACGATGGGCTGAATGGCCTGCTTCTGCATTGTAACGATTCTGTGATTCTGCCTAAATCCCATCAATGAATAAAAAAGAAACACAAATAGATTACAGAGGGAAAACAGCTTTGGTGGTTGGAGTAGAGTCCAGAATAAATGGAATTTAAATGCAATTTATCAGTCCCAGAGTCCTCAGTTGAAATCATAGTCCTGAAGTCCACACTGGGCCACAAGCACAGTGGTGGGCTTGCTTTACTCAGGGCTTCTGAAGGCAGAAGAGGGGTTCGATCCTTGTCCCCTAGTTACTGGCTGTGGCGGTCAGACTGGAGAGTGAGAGAGCTGCTTCATTGATGGCTTTTTTCAGTTACTCTGCTTTCTGTCTGACAAAGCTTCCAGTCTTTCCAGAGCTGCACAAGCAGTCATATGACATTACCAAACCGCTTTGTGGTGTTAATGAGTTCCTTCTGGAATTTTCTCTGAGATTCAAGGCTCTACTCAAGCTGTCCAATCACACTTGGCAGGGGGTTGGATCTTTCAAAGTCAATGGGTGTCGATGGCTCCTGATGACCGTGTTGATAAAGCCATTTCAGGTAATTCAATCAGAGAGCACCCCATTGTTCTGGCTAGGTTGAGTCAATTGTGTTGTCTCCAGTCTATCCCTTTGGTGTTTCAAATATAGATTGCAGTGGCCATCTTGGCTGCCAGTTTACTTTTTTAAAAAGGTTATTTGTAAGAATTTCCAGTAAAAGTCTCAGGCAAGGTTCCAACCGATGAAATTAATATTTCCCATTTGGCATGTAGAGTTTTTTTGACACTTGCAAAACTTCTCCCTCCAACAATGCTGAAATGTGTGCTCCCAACTGTGTGCAAATATACAGCCATAGATGCAGATTCATAATCTAGAACCAGTAGGCCACTGATGTTCAAGTCAAGCTTGAATTTCCACTTCATGTGTATTCATATCCAAAAATAACTTCTGGAACCCCTCCATCATCCTTTTCAGCATTCCCTCTAGTTTAAAAACTCTGTTCCCACTCAAGTAACTCCATCTCACTAGCACATTATTTGTCATTTGTAATTCCCGTCAAGCTCAGCAGCATTGTGTTATCCCTTTTCCACCCACTGAGCTTAAACTTGACAATTTTAAGCCCAGGCTTCTCAATTGAATGATTTTATTTGAACTCTGCCCAAGAGCAACAACGAGCATTTATATAGCACCTTTAGAATAATAAAATAGGTTGATTAGCTCAATTGGCTAGACAGCTAGTATGAAATACAGGAAGACACCAACAGCACTGGTTCAATTCCTATACCAACTGTGGTAGTTCATGGAGACCTACCTCTCTAAGGGGAGAGATGCCTATGGTTCTTTGGGACTCTGGCTAGAGCAATAGAGTAGTAAAATATCACATGGAGTGAGGCCAGAGAGGGATTTAAGAACAAGGATAAAAGTTTTAAAATTGATGTGTTGCCAGACTGCGAGCCAATGTAGGTCAGTGAGTACAGGGGTATTGGGTGAACAGAATGGTGTGAGTTAGGATATGGGCAGCAGACTTTTGGATGAGGTAAAGTTTACAGAGGGTGCAAGGTGGGAGGCTGACCAGGCGAGCATTGAAACAGTTGAGTCTAGAGGTAACAAAGACATGGATTAGGGTTTCAGCAACATATGAGTTGAGGCAGGGCAGAGGTGGGAATAATTCTGGTCATTTTAACCAACTTAGCAGGAGTTCTAGAAAACCTCCACTGATCATCAGTCCCCATACAATTGACCAATTTTATGTTAACCTCTCCCCCTCCCCATGAATATAATTTTACAAATCTAGACCAAGCCTTTCCATACCTTTATCTGTCTCCACTCCCCACCTGAGCAATACTTTGGTCATTTGGATGCAGTAAGTAACAGAGCAGTCTTTCCCCCACATCCCAATCCTCACCACCACACTGAGGTACATCATTTCCAACACAACCAGACCTTCTCCAATGTTCACCATCACCCACTAAACATGTTTTCGGGCTGCCTCCTCTCCCAATAACCCACTTTTCATCATCCTCATGCCTTCCCTGTCCTCCTGTTCCCATCATCCTCTTCCTCTCCCCATCTCTTCATTCTCTCTATCTTTAACCCTGACTACCTCTCTTCTCCCTCCCTCCTTCCTCAGCCTCCTCTCCATTCCCTGCCTGCTTGCTAACTATCCTTCACCTCAAAACTGCACTTGCTCTTGAGGTCCCAAGTGTAACATCAAAGGAGATCGACGAGCGATATGTTAAAAATGGTGAGTGATCTCGGAACTCCAAAGAAATACCAATTCTATGTTGCTCTTGCTTCCTGTCAGCCACACACCCTAGCCTGTACCCGAGGTGATTGTCGTGACCCGTTTTGAGTCACTTCTCTGCCTCTCTGCCCACCTTTGCTTGATCTAGAGCTCATTCTCAGGGGACTGTTTTGGGCCACTCCCTCAGCACACTTGTCAGCTGCTTTTGCTGCACGATGGTCTCCATCTCATTGACCTGTGGGCCACTCTGAGATTCCAAATCTCTCATTTAAAAATAAATAAATAAATACCCTTTTCACATTATTTTATTTGTTTGGGTAACATTTATGGTGTAATTGGCTCTTTATATAATTTTATGTGTGTGAACAAAAATTCTTTATGTTCATAATATTGGCTTATTGATCTTGTTTTATTCGTTTGGGGGATGTGGGTGTTGCTGGCCAGGCCAGCATTTATTGCCCATCCCTAATTGCCCTTGAGAAGGTGGTGGTAAACTGCCTTGTTGAACCGCTGAGGTCTTTGCGGTGTAGGTACACCAATAGTGCTGTTAGGAAGGGAGTTCCAGGATTTTGACCCAGCAGCAGTGAAGGAACAGTGATATAGTTCCAAGTCAGGATGCTGTGTGGCTTGGAGGGGAACTTGCAGGTGGTGGTGTTCCCATGCATTTGCTGCTCTTGTCCTTCTAGGTGGTAAAGGTTGAGAACTTGGAAGGTGCTGTCGAATGAGCCTTGGTGAGTTGCTGCAGTGCATCTTGTAGATGGTACACACTGCTGCCACTGTGCGTCAATGAGGGAGTGAATGTTGAACATGGTGTATGGGGTGCCAATCAAGCGGGCGGCTTTGTCCTGGATGGTGTCGAGCTTCTTGAGTGTTGTTGGAGCTGCACCCATCCAGGAAAATGGAGAGTATTCCATCACACTCCTGACTTGTGCCTTGTAGATGGTGGACAGGCATTGGGGAGACAGGAGGTGATGAGTGGCTCACCGCAGAAATCCCAGGCTATGATTGATCTTATTGAGCCACAGCATTTATGTGGCTGATCCAGTTCAGTTTCTGGTTAATGGTGACCCCCAGGATATTGATAGTGGGGGATTCAGTGATGTAATGCCATTGAACATCAAGTGGACATGGTTAGATTCTGTCTTGTTTGAGATGGTCATTGCCTGGCACTTGTGTGGCGCGAATGTTACTTGCCACTTGTCAGCCCAAGTCTGGATGTTGTCCAGATCTTGCTGCATATGGCCATGGGCTCCTTCATATCTGAGGAGTCACGATTGGTGCTGAACATTGAACAATCATTGCCAAACATCCCCACTTCTGATCTTATGATGGAGGGAAGGTCATTGATGAAGCAGCTGAAGATGGTTGGGCCTAGAACGCTACTCTGAGAAACTCCTGCAGTGATATCCTGGGATTGAGATGATTGACCTCCAACAACAACAACCATCTTCCTTTGTGCTAGGTATGACTCCAACCAGCGGAGAGTTTTCTACCTGATTCCCATTGACTCCAGTTTTGCTAGGGCTCCTTCATGCCATACTTGGTCAAATGCTGCCTTGATGTCAAGGGCAGTCACTCACACCTCACCTCGAGTTCAGCTCTTTTGTCCATCTTTGAACCAAGGCTGTAATGAGGTCAGGAGCTGAGTGGCCCTGGTGGAACGCAAACTGAGCGTCAGTGAGCAGGTTATTGCTGAGCATGTGCCGCTTGTTAGCACTGTCGACAACCCTTCCACCATTTTGCTGTTGATTGAGAGTAGACTGATAGGGCAGTAATTGGCCGTGTTGGATTTGTCCTTTTTATTCACAGGACACACATGGGCAATTTTCCACATTGCCGGGTAGATGCCAGTGTTGTAGCTGTACTGGAACAGCTTGTCTAGGGGCGCAGCTAGTTCTAGAGTACATGTCTTCAGTACTATTGCCAGATTGTTGTGAGAGCCCATAGTCTTTGCAGTAACCAGTGCCTTTCACCGTTTCTTGATATCACATGGAGTGAATCGATTAGTGGAAGACTGACATCTGTGGTGTTGGGGACCTCAGGAGGAGGCCGAGATGGATTATCCACTCGGCACTTCTAGCTGAAGATGGATGCAAATGCTTCATCAGTGTCTTTTGCACTGATGTGCTGGGCTCCCCATTGTTGAGGATGGGGATGTTTGTGGAGCCTCCTCCTCCTGTCAGTTGTTTAATTGTCCACCACCATTCATGACTGGATGTGGCAGGACTGCAGAGCTTAGATCTGATATGTTGATTGTGGGATCACTTAGTCCTGTCTATTGCCTGTTGCTTGTGCTGTCTGGCATGCAAGTAGTCCTGGGTTGCAGCTTCGCCAGGCTGGCACCTCATTTTTAGGTATGCTTGTTGCTGATCCTGGCTTGCCCTCCTGCACTCTTCATTGAACCAGGGTTGGTCTCCCAGCTTGAGGGTAATGGTAAAGTGGGGGATATGCCGGGCCATGAGGTCAGAGATTGTGGTTGAATACAATTCTGCTGCTGATGGCCCACAGCGCCTCACGGATGCCCAGTTTTGAGTTGCTAGATGTTTTTGAAGTCTGAATCAGGGTTAATGTGCATGTACGTGAATGCACAGAGTGTGGTTAATAAGACTGGTGAGGTATAGGTGCAGATTTCCTTGTGGAAATATGATGTTGTGGCTATAACAGAGACCTGTCTGAAAGAAGGGCAGAACTGAGTGTTAAATATTCCTGGAAGTGTTAAATGAATACTTTGCGTCAGTATTTACAGTAGAGAAAGAAAATGTTGTCGAGGAGAATACTGAGATTCAGGCTACTAGGCTAGATGGGATTGAGGTTCACAAGGAGGAGGTGTTATCAATTTTGGAAAGTGTGAAAATAGATAAGTCCCCTGGGCCAGATGGGATTTATCCTAGGATTCTCTGGGAAGCTAGGGAGGAGATTGCAGAGCCTTTGTCCTTGATCTTTATGTCGTCATTGTCGACAGGAATAGTGCCGGAAGACTGGAGGATAGCAAATGTTGTCCCCTTGTTCAAGAAAGGGAGTAGAGACAGCCCTGGTAATTATAGACCTGTGAGCCTTACTTCGGTTGTGGGTAAAATGTATAATCATCTTGAAAAGAATAAGTTCATTAGCGATAGTCAGCACGGTTTTGTGACGGGTAGGTCGTGCCTCACAAACCTTATTGAATTTTTCGAGAAGGTGACCAAACAGGTGGATGAGGGTAAAGCAGTGGATGTGGTGTATATGGATTTCAGTAAGGCGTTTGATAAGGTTCCCCATGGTAGGCTATTGCAGAAAATACGGAAGTATGGGGTTGAAGGTGATTTAGAGCTTTGGATCAGAAATTGGCTAGCTGAAAGAAGACAGAGGGTGGTGGTTGATGGCAAATGTTCATCCTGGAGTTTAGTTACTCGTGGTGTACCGCAAGGATCTGTTTTGGGGCCACTGCTGTTTGTCATTTTTATAAATGACCTGGAAGAGGGTGTAGAAGGGTGGGTTAGTAAATTTGCGGATGACACGAAGGTCGGTGGAGTTGTGGATAGTGCCGAGGGATGTTGTAGGGTACAGAGGGACATAGGCTGCAGAGCTGGGCTGAGAGATGGCAAATGGAGTTTAATGCGGAAAAGTGCGAGGTGATTCACTTTGGAAGGAGTAACAGGAATGCAGAGTACTGGGCTAATGGGAAGATTCTTGGTAGTGTAGATGAACAGAGAGATCTTGGTGTCCAGGTGCATAAATCCCTGAAGGTTGCTACCCAGGTTAATAGGGCTGTTAAGAAGGCATATGGTGTGTTAGCTTTTATTAGTAGGGGGATCGAGTTTCGGAGCCACGATGTCTTGCTGCAGCTGTACAAAACTCTGGTGAGACCGCACCTGGAGTATTGCGTGCAGTTCTGGTCACCGCATTATAGGAAGGATGTGGAAGCTATGGAAAGGGTGCAGAGGAGATTTACTAGGATGTTGCCTGGTATGGAGGGAAGGTCTTACGAGGAAAGGCTGAGGGACTTGAGGTTGTTTTCGTTGGAGAGAAGGAGGAGGAGAGGTGACTTAATAGAGACATATAAGATAATCAGAGGGTTAGATAGGGTGGATAGTGAGAGTCTTTTTCCTCGGATGGTGATGGCAAACACGAGGGGACATAGCTTTAAGTTGAGGGGTGATAGATATAGGACAGATGTCAGAGGTAGTTTCTTTACTCAGAGAGTAGTAGGGGCGTGGAACGCCCTGCCTGCAACAGTAGTAGACTCGCCAACTTTAAGGGCATTTAAGTGGTCATTGGATAGACATATGGATGAAAATGGAATAGTGTAGGTCAGATGGTTTCACAGGTCGGCGCAACATCGAGGGCCGAAGGGCCTGTACTGCGCTGTAATGTTCTAATTCTAAAAAAAAAAGGTGTACAGGAAAGAAAGGAAAGGGAAAAAACGGGGGAGGGTGGCAGTATTGATTAAGGAGAGCATTGCAGTGCTGGAGAAAAAGGATGTCTCGGAGGGGTCGAGGACAGAATCAATTTGGCTAGAGCTAAGGAACAAAAAAGATGCAGTTACATTTCTCGGTGTTGTCTTTAGGCCACCAGCTAGTGGGAAGGACGTGGAGGAACAAATTTGCAAAGAAATTACAGAGAGGTACAAAAATTATTGGGTTGCGATTCAACAGGACTGGGACCAGTGTCACAAGAACACAAGAAATAGGAACAGGAGTAAACCATATGGCCCATTGAGCCTGCTCCACCATTCAGTAAGAACATGGCTGGTCTTAAGCTTCAACTTCACTTTCCTGCCTGCTCGCCATATCCCTTGATTCTGTGAGAGACCAAAAATCTGTCTATCCCAGCCTTAAATGTATTCAAGGATGGAGCATCCACAACCCTCTGGGGTAGAGACTTCCAAAGATTCACAACCCTTTGAGTGAAGTAATTTCTCCTCATGATCGGCCCCTTATCCTGAGACTGTACCCCCATGTTTTAGATCCCTTGACTAGCAGAAACAATCTCTCAGTGTCTACCCTATCCAGCCCCTTCAGAATCTTGTATGTTTCAATGCGATCGCCTCTCATTCTTCTACACTATTGAGAATATAGGCCCAATTTACTCAGCCTATCATAACACAACCCCCTCACCCCAGGGACCAATTTAGTGAACCTTCACTGCACTGCCTCCAACACAAGTATATCCTTCCTTAAATGTGAACACCAAAACTGCACACTGTATTCCAGATGTGGTTTCACCAAAACCCTGTACAATTGTAGCAAGAGTTCTTTATTCCTGTACTCCAATTCCCTTGCAATAAAGGCCAATATGCCATTGCCTTCCTAATTGCATGCTGTATCTGCATGCTAATTTTCTGGATTCCTTGTACAAACATACTCAAGTCTTTTTGAACATCAACACTTACAAGTTTCATACCTTTTATAAAATATTCTGCTTTTCTATTCTTACAACCAAAGTGAATAACTTCACAATAGCATCCACAGATACTGCCAGACCCGCTGAGTATTTCCAGCATTTCCTGTTTTTATTTCAGATTTCCAGCATCCGCAGTATTTTGCTTTTTTTTCGTGAATAACTTCACACTTCCCTACATTATACTCCATCTGCCATCTTGTTGCCCATTCACTTAACCTGTCTATCTCTTTGCAGCCTCTCTGTGTCCTCCCCATAGCTTAACTTTCCACCTACCTCTGTATCATCAGCAAACTTAGAAACATTATTCTCTGTCTCTCATCTAAGTCATTAATATAGATTGTAAATAGCTGAGGCCCCAGCACTGATCCTTGTGGAACTCCACTATTCACCGCCTGCCAACTTGAAAATGCCCCGTTTATGCCCACTGTTTGCCTGCTGTCCATTAACCCATCCTCTATCCATGCTGATATATTACCCCCAACACCATGAGCTCTTATCTTGCCTATTAATCTTTTGTGTGGCACCTTATTGGATGCCTTTTGAAAATCTAGGTATACGACATCTACTGGTTCCCCTTTATCTACCCTCGTCACATTATTCATTAACAACTTGCATCTTGGCATAGTAAGTTATATATCCAAATTTGCTGATGCTACAAAGTTAGGCGGCATTGTAGATAGTCTAGATGATAGCATAAAATTGCAAAGAGATATTGACAGAATAGGTGAGCGGGCAAAACTGTGGCAGATGGATTTCAATGCGGGCAAGTGTGAGATTATCCATTTTGGACCAAAAAAGGATAGAGCAGGGTACTTTCCAAATGGGACGAGGTTAAGTACAGTGGATGTTCAAAAAGACTTGGGGGTTCAGGTGCATAGATCTTTAAAATGCCACAAGCAAGTGCAGAAAATAATTTAAAAGGCTAATGGAATGCTAGCCTTTATATCTAGAGGATTGGAGTATAAAGACACAGAGGTTATGCTGCAGCTGTACAAAACCCTGGTTAGACCCCACTTGGAGTACTGTGAGCAGTTCTGGGCACCACACCTTAGGAAGGATATATTGGCCTTGGAGGGAGTGCAACGTAGGTTTACAAGAATGATACCTGGACTACAGGAGTTAAGTTACGAGGAGAGATTACACAAATTAAGCCTGTTTTTGCTAGAATTTAGAAGGTTAAGGGGTGATTTGATCGAAGTCTTCAAGATGTTAACAGGAAAAGACAGACTAGATAAAGATAAACTATTTCCACTGGTTGGAGATTCTAAAACTAGGGGGCGTAGTCTAAAAATTAGGACCAGACTGTTCAGGAGAGATGTTAGGAAGCACTTCTTCATGCAAAGGGTGGTAGAGGTTTGGAACTCTCTCCCACAAACAGCAGTTGAAGTTAGAACAGTTGTTCATTTTAAATCTGAGATAGATTTTTGTTAAGCAAAGATATTAAGGGATATGGGCCAAAGGCAGGTATATGGAGTTAGGCCGCGGATCAGCTGTGATCTCATTGAATGGCGGGACAGGCTCGAGGGGCTGAATGGCCTACTCCTGTTCCTATCTTCCTATGTTCCTATTAATTACATCCTCAAAAAACACTAATAAATTTGTCAAACAGCATTTCCCTTTAGTAAAACCATGTTGACTTGTTCTAATCACACTGTGCTTTTCTAAGTGCATTGTTAAAACTTCCTTAATAATAGATTCTGGCATTTTCCCAACGATTGATGTTAGGCTAACTGGCCTAGTAGTTCCCTGTTTTATCTCCCTCCTTTTTTGAAAAGCGGTGTAACATTTGCCAACTTCCAATCTGATAGGAATCTAAGGAATTTTGGAAAATCAAAGCTAGTGCATCCACTATCACTGCAGCTATCTCTTTTAGAACCCTAGGCCATCAGGTTAGAGTCATAGAGAGATACAGCACTGAAACAGGCCCTTCGGCCCACCGAGTCTGTGCCGACCAACAACCACCCATTTATACTAATCCTACATTAATCCCATATTCCCTACCACATCCCTACCATTCTCCTACCACCTACACTAGGGGCAATTTACAATGGCCAATTTACCTATTAACCTGCAAGTCTTTGGCTGTGGGAGGAAACCAGAGCACCCGGTGGAAACCCACACGCTCATAGGGAGAACTTGCAAACTCCGCACAGGCAGCACCCAGAACCGAACTCGGGTCGCTGGAGCTGTGAGGCTGCAGTGCCAACCACTGCACCGCCCCCATAGATTTGTCAGATTTTAGCCCCTTATGTTTCTCCTATAGCTTTTCTCTGCTGATATTAATTTCCTTAATTTCCTCACTTTTTTAGCCCCAAGGTTACTGTCTATTTCTGGTATGAAACTTGTGTCTTCTGCTGTGGAGACACAAAATATTTGTTCAATGCGCTGCCATTTTTTCGTTCCCCATGATAATTTCACCTGGCTCTGCTTCTAAGGGACCAATGTTTACTTTAGCTACTCTCTTCCTTTATCTATACCTATAAAAGCTCTTACAATATGTTTTTATGTGACTGGCTAGTTTAGTCTCATTCTTTTTTCCCTTTTTTATCAACTTTTTGGTGGCCCTTTGCTGGTTTCTAAAACACTCTCAATCCCCAGACTTGCTACTCTTTTTTGCAACATTGTAAGCCTCTTTTAATCTAATACTATCCTTAACTTCCTGAGTGAACCATGGATGGGTCTTTCTTGCTGAGGTTTTGTTTTTCAGTGGAATGTATTTTTGTTGAACATTTTGAATTGTTTCTTTCAAAGTTTGTAAATCTCCCTTCACCCAAAATCTCCCCCCACCACCCCGTTAGTTCACAATCTCTAGCCTTATCTGCTGATACATGCTAAAGTTTGTACGCTCCGTCCCTTCCTGCCACACTTTAATTATCATTACCCTTATTGCTATCTTACTCTCTTTCCTTTTCCTCGCTCTTTAAATTATCACATCTTCCCTCACTTGATCCCTCGCCCCCACTATTTAGTTTAAAGCCTTCTCTACTGCCCTATTTATACGACTCGCCAGAACACTGGTCCCAGCACAGTTCAGGTGTAGACTGTTCCAATGGTACACTCCCACTTTCCCCAGTAATGGTGCCAGTGCCCCATGAATCAAAAACCATTTCTCCCACACCAATCTTTGAGCCACGCATTTAACACTCTAATCTTATTTGCCCGACACCAATTTGCTCGTGGCTCAGGTAATAACTCAGAGATTGAGGTTCTGCTTTTTAATTTAGCCCCTGACCGCTCATACTCCCAATGCAGAACCTCTTTCCTAGTCCTATCTATGCCATTGGTACCCATGTGGACCACGACAACTGGATCCTCCCCCTCCCACTGCAGGTTCCTCTCCAGCCCTGAGTAGATGTTCCGAACCCTGGCACCGGGCAGGCAACACAGCCTTCTGGACTTTCACCCTTGGCCGCAGAGAACTGTGTCTATTCCCCTGACTATACTGTCCCCTACTACCACTACATTCCTATTTACTCACCTCGCTTGAATGGTTTCCTCTACCACGGTGCCATGGTCAGTTCGCTCATCCACCCTGCAGTCCTCGCTCTCATCCACACAAGCTGAAAGAACCTCAAACCTGTTGGACAGTTGCAATAGCTGAGGTATCTCCACTTCTGCCTTTTCGATCCCCTTACCTGCCTCACTCACAGTCACACCCTCCTGTCCCTGACCATTGACCAAATCAGAAGACCCTATCCCAAGGGGAGTGACTGCCTTCTGGAACAGTGTCCAGGTAACCTTCCCCCTCCCTGATGCATCACAGTGTCTATAGCTTGCCCACCAGCTCATTGACTCTGAGCCGAAGGTCCTCGAGCCACAGACACTTACTGCAGACGTGTTTGCCATGGATCACATTGGTGTCCACCAGCTCTCACATACAGTAGCCACGGGGAGGTCCACTAGTGTAGCTGGGGAGGGTTTAAACTAAATTGGCAGGGGAGTAGGCACCAGCATATAGAAGTAGAAAAAATTAATAAGGTGCATAAAGAAGAAAGAGTGTTGGATATGTTACGACCAGGTGAGGAGGGGGTCTCAGGCTCCCCTTTTGTCACTTCTCTTGTTTGACCGCAACAGGGTTTATCCCTTTTTTAACAGAGTGGTTGAGCTTACCACCTCAGTGAGTGTCTGCTCTTGTTCCTCTAACTCTAACGTGATTGCAAAAGAAACAATCAGAAAGGTTTTCTTGAGTTTGAACAAGAAAGAGGTAAGTTTATTACACTTAACACTCTAACCCGATTTAAAATACTAAAAATACACTACACATTCAATCACACATTCACACGAGAGTCACAAGCACATAAATAGATTACAGAGGGAAACATGGTTGGATGAAAGACTGGAATGAATGGAATTTAAATACAGTATGTGAGCCTAATAATCCTCAGCTGAAATTGTAGTCTTGAAGTTCTTGCTGGGCCATGTGCACGGTGATTGGCTTGCTTTGCTCAGAGCTCCTGAAGGCAGAAGGGTGGTGGTTGATTCTTATCCCCTAGTTGCTGGCTAAGGCGGTCTGTAGGCTTGAGGGGGTTCCCAGTCGCAGCTGGGTCTTTTCCTGATATTTTCTGAGGAGAGAGAGAAAGCCTGCTTCGTTGCTGGCTTTTCAGTTACTGCCTGTCTGCTGTCTGTGTGACAAAACTTGCAGTTCCTTCAGAGCTGCGCAAGCAGTCACATGGTTCTATCAAACCCCTTTGTTATTTAAATTAGTTTTTTTTCTGAAATCTTCTCTGGAATTCAAGGTGCTACATGCCTCAGGATGTCCAGTCACACTTGGGGGGAGGTTGGCTCTTTCAAAGTCAATGGGTGGGAATGGCCTAGACGACCGTGTTGAGAAAGTCATTCTTGGTAATTCAATCACTGAGAGAAAACCATTGTTCTGGCTGGGCTTGGTTAGACTTTTCATCTCCAGTTCCCTCTCCCAGTGTTTCAACTGTAAATTGCAAACAAAGAACAAAGAACAGTACAGCACAGGAACAGGCCAATCGGCCCTCCAAGCCTGCGCCGATCTTGATGCCTGCCGAAACTAACACCTTCTGCACTTCCGGGGCCCATATCCCTCTATTCCCTTCCTATTCATATATTTGTCAAGATGTCTCTTAAATGTCGCTATCGTATCTGCTTCCACCACCTCCCCTGGCAGCAAGTTCCAGGCACTCACCACCCTCTGTGTAAAAAACTTGCCTCGCACATCCCCTCTAAACTTTGCCCCTCACACCTTAAACCTATGTCCCCCAGTAACTGACTCTTCCACCCTGGGAAAAAGCTTCTGACTATCCAGTCTGTCCATGCCGCTCATAACTTTGTAAACCTCTATCATGTCGCCCCTCCACCTCCGTCGTTCCAGTGAAAACAATCCGAGTTTTCCAACCTCTCCTCATAGCTAATGCCCTCCAGACCAGGCAACATCCTGGTAAACCTCCTCTGTACCCTCTCCAAAGCCTCCACGTCCTTCTGGTAGTGTGGCGACCAGAATTGCACGCAATATTCTAAGTGTGGCCTAACTAAGGTTCTGTACAGCTGCAACATGACTTGCCAATTTTTATACTCTATGCCTCGACCGATGAAGGCAAGCATGCCGTATGCCTTCTTGACTACCTTATCCACCTGCGTTGCCACTTTCAGTGACCTGTGGACCTGTACGACCAGATCTCTCTGCCTGTCAATACTCCTAAGGGTTCTGCCATTTACTGTATACCTCCCACCTGCATTAGACCTTCCAAAATGCATTACCTCACATTTGTCCGGATTAAACTCCATCTGCCATTTCTCCGCCCAAGTCTCCAACCGATCTATATCCTGCTGTATCCTCTGACAATCCTCATCATTATCCGCAACTCCACCAAACTTTGTGTCCTCCGCAAACTTACTAATCAGACCAGCTACATTTTCCTCCAAATCATTTATGTATACTACAAACAGCAAAGGTCCCAGCACTGATCCCTGCGGAACACCACTAGTCACATCCCTCCATTCAGAAAAACACCCATCCACTGTTACCCTCTGTCTTCTGTGACGGAGCCAGTTCTGTATCCATCTTGCCAGCTCACCTCTGATCCCGTGTGACTTCACCTTTTGCACCAGTCTGCCATGCGGGACCTTGTCAAAGGCTTTACTAAAGTCCATATAGACAACATCCACCGCCCTTCCCTCATCAATCTTCATCACTTCCTCAAAAAACTCAATCAAATTAGTAAGACACGACCTCCCCTTCACAAAACCATGCTGTCTCTCGCTAATAAGTTTGTTTGTTTCCAAATGTGTGTAAATCCTGTCCCGAAGAATCCTCTCTAATAGTTACCCTACCACTGACGTAAGGCTCACCGGCCTATAATTTCCTGGATTATCCTTACCACCCTTCTTAAACAAAGGAACAACATTGGCTATTCTCCAGTCCTCTGGAACCTCACCTGTAGCCAATGAGGATGCAAAGATTTCTGTCAAGGCCCCAGCAATTTCTTCCCTTGCCTCCCTTAGTATTCTAGGGTAGATCCCATCAGGCCCTGGGGACTTATCTACCTTAATGCTTTGCAAGACACCCAACACCTCCTCCTTTTTGATAATGAGATGACTGAGACTATCTGCACTCCCTTCCCTTGGCTTATCATCCACCAAGTCGTTCTCCTTGGTGAATACCGATGCAAAGTACTCATTTAGCACCTCACCCATTTCCTCTGGCTCCACGCATAGATTCCCATCTCTGTCCTTGAGCAGGCCAACCCTTTCCCTGGTTACCCTCTTGCTCTTTATCTATGTATAAAAAGCCTTGGGATTTTCCTTAATCCTGTTTGCCAATGACTTTTCATGACCCCTTTTAGCCCTCCTAATTCCTTGCTTAAGTTCCTTCCTAGGGCATCTTGGCTGCTATTTTTTTAAAGTCAACTTGTAGGATTTTTCCATTAAATGTCTCATGTAAGTGTCCAACCGATGAAATTAATATTTCCCATTTGGCATTTAGGGTTTTCCTGACACCCCCATATCATGCACAATGAAATGTGATGATGGGAGCATTTAATTAAAAGAGAGGAAAAGAAAAAACAGAAAAACACATATTCATTCCCATTCACTCCCAGATTCACCCATGAGTCTTAGAATTGTTACCACTTGTTTTTCTCTGCAACAGCAATGGTGATTTAATTTCCCCTTTTTCTTGGAGTTTGTCTGGGATGGTTATGTGTTGTCAAATGGGTTTATAGTTTCTTTAGTATCAATTTGTAATTTTCTGGAGAGGTGCACCTCCATAAACATGTGGTCGTTAGGGAAGCTTGGGGTCTGCAAATTTCCAGTGTTGTTTAAGGCAAGTTATACTGTATGTACAAACTTTAATCCCTCAGCTGCTGTTTCTGCAACGCGTGGCCTTAACCATTCAGGTTCCAGTACCTTGATAATTTTTCTCCCTATAGTGGTAGTGGGTAATAAATTGGTTTTAAGCACATGTGAGGCGTCTGAAATTTCCTCTGGGCCCCTGTTCTTGCTGAATTCTGAAGTGTAATTGTGGGATTTGATTAGCTTTGGGCTAGGGCCCTGATCGTTGGGTTCTGCAGTGGGTAGATCCACCCTGACCTCACTTTTAGTGTTCTGATAAGTCATACAAGTGCTGCTCACTTTAGGGCATTTTATTTTCGCTTTTCTCTTTACTGTGGGGAGGAACTCTTTGCTAATTGCCCCCATGTCCTCTGGGTCATTGCTGCTCACAGGTATCTGTCCAGCTCCCACTGCAATCCCCTGCAGCACTTCAACTAGGTGAGGCCTCACTGTTGTTTTGCCTTTTTGGGAACTTTCCTTGTCCCTGCAGGTTTCTGTAAATGCTGTTAGCAGCCTTGGTAGGGAACTTCTTTGGCCTGCATTTATGTAGGAGGGTATAGGGTCTAATTTTTCCAACATTTCAGGGTTGGCTGACCAGACAGTAAGGGTTCCATTTGGGAATCCTCCTGGCCCTCCTTTAACCTGTCCTCACTGCCCTTTCCGTCCCGTTCTTCCCTAAATGTCTGACAGATCTGTGTTTGTCTGTCCCCTTTTGTTTTCGGTAGGGGTCCCTTACAGTCCACCAGCACTCAGCTAAGGGGGGTCCCCAGAAGCCGGTATGGGAATGAGGGGCGTAAGTCTTACTGCAGGTTGGGGCGTCCCCACAACCTGGCATGTGTGGCAAGTTTTACAGAACTCCACCATATCTTTGTGAAATTTTGGCCAGTCAAGATGCTGTCTTATGTGGGCTTTGGTTTTTCCTATACTGACATGTCCAGCCATTGTAAGCTCATGGGCGACTCTTAATATTTCTGTATGATACCTCAGTGGCACCACTATCTGGTAAACCACTGTCCACTCAGTGTCCACAGGTCTGTGAGGAGGGCTGCACTTCCTCATTAGCACCTCATTCTTCAAATAGTGAAATAGTAGCACTCGGGGACTCCCTGTGCTTCAGTTTCAGTATGGGCAGCCTGTGCTAACTTCCTTAATATTGGGTCGGCTTGTTGAGCCTCAACTAGGGAAGATTTGTTTTACTCATTCCTTGGGTCCTGTAACTCCCCAGAGAAGATTTCAGACAACCAGACAGCAGGATCTGTCGGGAGTGCCAGTTCAGTCTTCTCTGATGGAGCTGGTTTGGTCATGGCCCTAGTCACCACACAGGTAGGGGAAATACTGGAGACTGTCTCCTGCAACTGCCTTGTCTCTCTGACCTCCTTTGGTCACTCTACCACTATTGGAGAAGCTACCACCTTTACCTTGCCAGATCATTACCCAGGAGCAGGTCGACCCTGCCCACTGGCAAACTAGGGACAATCCCCACGGTCACCGGTCCCGAAACTAGGTCGCACTCCAAGTGCACCCAATATAAAGATACGGGCATACCCCACCCTCCGATACCATTCGCTAACACTCTCACATTCACTGCATTCTCTGGGGGAAAGGTCATGCCTTTTCCCAGCAGAAGGGATCTGGTGGCCCCTGTATCCCTGAGTATGATAATGTGCTTGCTTGCCCCACTTGAGGGGTATGGGGTTACTTTCTCTTTGGATACAAAATCCTGATAACCTTCAGGGATCTTGTTAAATTTGCCTGCACCCACAGCAGTATGTTTACTGGGTCTTACTGCTGTTGCAGTTAAAGCCACAGCCTGCTCTGCTGTGCTTTCCATCTGGGGCCCTTCTCCTGAACTGGTCTGGTGTGCCCTGATTAATCCTACAGTCTTTTCCCGTAATTTCCAGCAGTCAGCTCGGAGGTGATCTGCCTTGTTACAGTGGAAACACACAGGTCTTCGGGTCTCACTCCTGCTCTCAGCACCATCTTTTTTGGCTTTAGCAGGGCATGTGTGTCCAGCTTTCCTTTCTTGCCCAGGGCTGGTTGGGTTCCTATCACCCTCCCATCTTGTATCCTTTTTGGGGTTGTGGGGGTGACGCAGTGAGGGTTTCCCTTGGGCTATGGACTTATGTATGAGAGCAAATTCATCAGCCAGAGCTGCGACCTGCCTGGCTCTTTGAATCTTTTGTTCCTCTACGTGTGTTTTAATAGAAAGGGGAAGTGAGTTTTTAAATTCTTCAGGAAGAATCACCTCTCTGAGGTTTTCATATGCGGCCTGTACGTTAAGGGCCCTTAGCTATTGGTCAAAAACCAGCTGCTTACTTCTTTCAAACTCAAGGTAAGTTTGATAAGGCTGCTTCCGGAGGGTTTGGAATTTCTGGCGGCACACTTCCGGTACTAACTCATATGCCCTGAGGATAGCATTTTCAGTCATTTTGTATTCTGATGAACTTTCATCTGGCAACAGTGAATAAACCTCATGGGCTTTTCCTGTTAGCTTGCTTTGTAACAACAGTGTCCAGCTCGCGACCAGCCATTTCAACTGTCTTACAAGCTTTCCAAAAGTGACAAAAAAATGCCTCCACATCTCCATCATTGAACTTTGGAATCAACTGGGAGAACTTTAAGAGCTCAGCACACAGCTCTAACTAGCCATGGCCTCCTCACTAGCTATGCTTTAACTGGGGATACGGTGTTGCCCCATATTTAATTCAAGCTGCCTTAGCTCTCTTTCCTCCTTCTCCTTCTGGAAAGTTCTCTCTTTTCCCCTCTCTTCCCTGTGGAATTACAATTCGAGTTTCCTCTGTTCCAATTGTATTTTAGTTAACATTACCCTGTCTGTTTCTGACTCTAACCCTGTTTCTGAATCTTCAGGTTTGAGTGAAAAATGATTGGCCACAAGTTTTAGGATTTCAGATTCCTCAGCTTTTGTACTGAACGTAATCCCAAACTGCCCAGTTACATTCCTCAACTCATCCATAGATAGGGCCTTTAACTTATCTCAAGTTACTTCACCCTGGCTTGGGAAGGTACTGGCCTCGGATGTGGACATATTAGTATTCTAGCAGCAAAACCACAAGAAAACCTGTATTGAAGTTTTTTTTGATAGGGATAAATTTGGTTTCCTGCTTCCAATTTCTCATTTGGCTGTGGGTTACAATCACGGACTAGAGCCCCCAAATTTCTGTTACAGCCAGGTGAGGAGGGGGTCTCAGGCTCCCCCTTTCGCCCCTTCTCTTGTTTGACTGCAACATGGTTTATCCTTTTTACACAGTGATTGAACTCACCACCTCAGTGAGCGCTTGCCCCTGTTCCTCTAATATAATTGCCAAAGAACGAATCAGACAGGTTTTCTTGAGTTTAAACAAGAAAGATGTAAGTTTATTATTCTTAATACTCTAAACAGGTTAAAATTACTAAAATACTCTACGCATTCACACACACATTCACACGAGATTCTCACACATACACACAAATAGATTACAGAGGGAAAACAGCTTTGGTGGTCGGAGTAGAGTCCGGAATAAATAGAATTTAAATGCTATTTATCAGTTCCAGAGTCCTCAGTTGAAGTCGTAGTCCTGAATGCTCGCTGGGCTACGTGCATAATGGTGGGCTCGCTTTACTGAGGGCTTCTGGAGGCAGAAAAGGAGTTCGATCCTTATCCCCTAGTTGCTGACTGTGGTGGTCTGACTGGAAAGAGAGAATACAGAATAGAATGGCAGTTAACATAAAAGGGAACCCAAAAATCTTCTATAGGTATGTAAATAGTAAGCGGGTGGTAAGAGGCGGGATTGGGCCTATTAGGGACAAAGAAGGTGATATATGGCCTAGAGGTGCAGAGCAAGGCTAGAATACTTAATGAGTACTTTGTATCAGTGTTTAATTACTGAAGAAGAAGATGCTGATAAAATATCGGTAGGATCAGATGGATGGGGTGAAAATTGATAGGCAGGATGTAAAGTGGATAAGTCACCTGACCCGGATGGCTTGCATCCCAGGTTGCTAAAGGAAGTGGGAAATATGAACAAGTGTTTAAAAAGTTAGTTGAAAGCCAGCTTTAAAGGCTCGATCCAAAATCGGATCTAGGTTTACAAATACAATTAGAAATTGTCAGAAAGTGTCCAAAAGTTAATGATGCTTCAGATCTTTACAGACACATTTATATACTGCCATAATTCAATATTTATTAAATTTAGAAACTGTTGAATAATAGTGTAGCTTGGTACATGCATACATTCATAGCCGGTTATCCACATGATGGACCAAAAAGCCAAGGGTGAGTCACGAGGAGCTTTTGTCTATTTCTCAGCAGCAGGGTCAGGTAGACAAAAGTGCATGGTGCAAGTGACCTAAAATTAAATAAAAATGAAGGGAAACAAAATTTATAATCTATTATATATTAAAATTGTTAAGTGGGTTGCAGTATTTTATGTAGCGCCTGGTATGCTTGTAAGTGGTGCTTTTATAAGGGCTTAATACAAGTGTTTGCTAATATTATGTCAAAGGATAACTGCTTGTACTTCATTAAAAAGCTTGGTTTGAATCTGCCTGCAGTTTCATGCTCTGGTTACTGGATAACACTTTGGAGTAGTAGTGGCTTCTTTTCCACTCTAAATCACTACCATGATGGATTCCTCATCATGCAGATAAATTCTTTTTTTTAAAGTTTTAATCTTACATTTTTAAAAAATTTACTTAACATTTTTTTCCTCAACAAGTCACAATTTCCCCTCAAATTACATTTGATTGTTTTTCTGTAATTATCCTGCTGAGCCTTTCTTACCCATACTTGGCCTGGAGTCAGTCATTCCCATTCCCATCATCTATTGCTTCAAGACAAGAGCCTTGGCTCTGAGTGCACCTGTACATTTTTTGGCTGCTTGAGTCCTCCACCATCATAAAACTACCTACCAGCCTGACCTTGCCCTCACGAACTGTTCTTTCAGTTGATGATCTGTCTTTGTCATCACCAGCATGAATCTGCCTATTTTGTTTTTGTACTCTTGGGGCCATTAGTCCTTTATTCCTCTCTTTTTAAAAAAACTCTTTTTGGGCCGCTCTTGATCCCATCAAAACATCTATTAGTAAAAATTCTCTGTTTTCCCCTCTCCTGTAATTCCCTCTCTACCTCACCTCCCCATTTACCCCATCTCGCTGCCTTCCATCTATCATCGCTGTCTCCCTGCCACTGTCGCTCCTCTCCCCTTCCTCTCCTCTCTTTTTGTCCATTTCCCTCTGTCCCTCCTTCCATCTTCTTTCCTTCCATATCTCACCTCACTCTATCCCTTTCCTTTCTTCACCTGCCCTCCATTTCCTCCCTTCCGCTCCTTTTACCTTCCTAACCCTCTTTGTCCTCCCTCCTTCACTCTCCCCTCTTTCAAAGTCCATTTCAATTTGAAGAAAAGACTGACTAGTGATCTCAGAATTTTTCAAACTATATTGATGAATGAATACTCAACACCATCTACAGTGACTGGAACCCAATTGTAATGCAATTACAATGGTCATCAAAGTTCCACATTGTGCACCTAAATCATGCAGCAGTACACCATCAATATTATTTCTGAAAAAGCTTCACATGCATTTCCTTTACTATATAATATCAAATAAAGGCCTTGCTGCTTCTACTTTTCTACCTATTTTTAGCTACTTTGCAGGTGGAGACAATTATTGCGCAGATAAAATGATAAAACTAAAAAAACCTTAAAATTCATTGCCATTTCTGAATAAAAGCTGCGTGACAGTATGACTTAGTAATAAACAACTGCCAATGATCTCTCCACAGCAGTCAATGGCTGCTTTCACTAAGTGGTAAACTTTCATTTTAAAACTTGCTTTTACTGTGCAGGTGAAATAAAAAAGCAAACTGATGCTAGGAATCCTGGATACTGCAGGAGTGTTTGTATTGAATAGGAGTTATTTGGAGACATGAGGTTTATCATAATGAGTGACTGTTCATCTGTAATCAATTACTATTATTGTTACTATCGCTTGTTAAATAAAACTATAGAAAATGTGACAAAATCTGTATTGCATTGTGCTCAGATTTTTATCAACATCACACAATTTCAAGTGTTCTTTGTTTAAAAAAAAATAGGTAATAATGTAGACCCCTGAGACTTTTAGTAAGCAACAGTCATTCTCATTGGTTTCCTCATGCCTAGCTCAGTGACGATTTAAATTTTTATTGGCCCATTAAGTTGATACAGATGGATCCAAATAATATGCTTGCATTATAAATGCTCCAATTGGAGGAGTAGATGTAATTAACAAATATATTAACATTTTACTTTCACTTTTGATGTATGTAGATAGGCCAGATGGCCATTTTGAATAATGCAGCAGTCATTTCCTTGGGATTCTTAGCGAAAAGTAAAGCTAATAACAAATGCAATGTGGCACTGAATGTTTTTCAAACAATATGGAATTTGAACACTCTTTTGTGAAGATTATTTTCTAATTTTAAATCTTAAATTGAAGCAACATCATAAGGATAGAAAGACTAGAAATTATCTGACACAGACTGTATCCTCTGTAACATCCATCATGCCTTCATTAATTGCTGGTTTGAACATCATGTTGCACTCTGCCCCTAACTTCAGAATTACTGAAGCAGATAGACTAATCTGATCTAAATTATGTTATCTAGGTACCGTAATCTGATCTGAATTATGTTCACCAGGCAAAATATCTAGATAGGGAACCAAACATGCTCTTTCGCTCTCAGCTTAATATGCTTTCTGAAATTTATAGAACACAAACAAAAACTGCATCAGGTGTGTCATCAGTACATGGTAATTTTCTCCAAAATAGTCCAACATAAAAATAGTCTATTTAAGAAAAGAATACTGAGTACAAACTAACTGCATTAAGCTTTTGAAATTGTACTTTAGCATTTTTTCAAATAATTTAGAAAAATAACCAAGCAGAAACTGTTAGAAACAGAAAATAATATTTTTTACTTTGATATGTTTCCTTTGCTTTATTTGATTCGGATGTTATCATTTGTGTCCCTTTAAAATGGAGGTACTTTTGTTTGATTAATTTTATTTAGAATCATGGAAAGTTTACGGCACAGAAAGAGGCCACTTGGTCCAAGGTGTCTGTGCCAGCTGAAAAACGATCTACCCAGCATTTGGTCCATAGCCCTGCAGATTATGGCACTTAAGGTGCATATCCTGACTCCTTTTGAATGAGTTGAGGGTTTCTGCCTCAACTACTCTTTCAGGCAGTGAGTTCCAGACCCCCACCACCCTCTGGGTGAAAAAGTTTTTCCTCATCTCCCCTCTAATCTTTCCACCAATCACTTTAAATCTATGCCCCCTAGTCACTAACCTCTCTGCTGAGATAAATGGGCCCTTCACCTCCACTCCATCCAGGCCCCTCAAAATTTTGTACATTTCAATCAGATCTCCCCTCAGCCTTCTTTGCACCAAGGAGAACAACCCCAGCCTGTCCAATCTTTCCTCATAGCTGCATTTTTCCAGTCCCGGCAACATCCTCTTAAATCTCCTCTGTACCCTCTCTAGTGCAATTACATCCTTTCTGTAATGAGGTGACCAGAACTGTACACAGTACTCAAGTTGTGGCCTAATCAATGATTTATACAGTTCCAGCATAACCTCCCTGCTTTTATATTCTATACCTCGGCTAATAAAGGAAAGGATTCCATATGCCTTCTTAACCACCTTATCGACCTGTCCTGCTGCCTTCAGGGATCTGTGGACATTCACTCCAAGGTCCCTCACTTCCTCTACACTTCTCAGTAATTTCCCATTAATCACGTATTCCTTTGCCTTGTTTGACCTTCCCAAATGCATCATCTCACACTTCTCCAGGTTGAATTCCATTTGCCACTTTTCTGCCCATCTGACCAGACCATCAATATCTTCCTGCAGCCTACAGCTATCCTGCTCATCATCTACCACACGGTCAATCTTTGTGTTGTCTGCAAACCTCTTGATCATACCCCCTACATTTACATCCAAATCGTCAATATATACCAAAAAAGCAGGGGACCCAGTACTGAGCCCTGCGGAACGCCACTGGAAACAGCCCTCTAGTCGCAAAAATACCCATCAACAATTACCCTTTGTTTCCTGCCTCTAAGCCAATTTATCCACTTTGCTGCATTTCCCTGGATCCCATGGAATTTTTTTTTAACCAGTCTGCCATGTGGGATCTTATCAAAAGCCTTGTTAAAATCCATGTAGACCACATCAACTGCACTACCCTCATCTATCTTCCTTGTTACCTTTTTCAAAAAATTCAATCAAGTTGGCCAGACAAGATCTTCCTTAATCATGCTGACTGTCCTTGATTAATCCATGCCTTTCTAAGTGACAGTTTATCCTGTCTTTCAGAATTGATTCCAATAATTTGCCCACTTCTGAAGTTAGACTGACTGGCCTGTAATTATGCGGTCTGTCCCTCACTTCCTTTTTAAACAGAGGTACAACGTTAGCAGTCCTCCAATCCTCCGGCACCACATCTGTATCCAGTGAGGACTGGAAAATGATGGTCAGAACATCTGCTATTTCCTCTCTTGCTTCTTTTAACAGCCTGAGGTGCATTTCATCTGGCCCTGGTGATTTATCAACTTTCAAGGATGCTAATCCCATTAATACTTCCTCTCTCCCTATGTTTATCACATCCAATACTTCACACCCCTCTTCCTTAACTACAATATCTGCATCATCCCCCTCTTTTGTGAAGACAGACGCAAAGTATTCATTAAGAACAATACCAACATCTTCCGCCCCTACACAGAGGTTACCTTTTTGGTCTTTTATGGGCCCTACTCTTATTTATCCTCTTGCTCTTGATGTATTGATAAAACATCTTTGGGTTCACCTTGATTTTGCTTGCCAATATTCTTTCATGTTCTCTCTTAGCTTTCCTAATTTTCTTTTTGATTTCACCCCTCCATTTTCTATATTCCTCTCGACTTTTTGTATCATCCTAATTGGCCAGTGAAGAGCAGTAAGAGTTACAACTAGAGAAAAATATTTCACCAGTCCAGCTGACTGAACAACACTAATGCGTCCTAAGAAATTAGGTACACTGCACATTGTTAGACTGCACAAAGTAAATTCAGATCACAACATCAGGGTGAAATTAAAAAGGAAATTAGGAAAGCAAAGAGAGAGCATGAAAAAATATTGGCAAGTAAAATTAAGGAAAACCCATAAGATGTTTTATAAATACATTAAGTGCAAGTGGATAACTAAGGAAAGAGTGGGCTGATCAGAGACTAAAAGGCAACCATGTAGGCATGATATGCATCTGTTTTCACAAAAGAGGGGGATGATGTAGACATTGTAGTTATGGAACAGGAGTGTGAAATAAACATAGCGAGAGGTTTAGCATCTTTGAAAGTAGATAAATTGCCAGCCCCAGATGAAATGTATCACAGGCTATTAAGAGAAGTAAGGGAGTAAATAGTGGAGGCACTAACCATCATTTTCCAATCCTCTTTGACTGCAGGTGTAGTCCCAGAGGACTGGAGGACTACTAACGTACCATTGTTTAAAAAGGAAGACAGGGATAGACCGAGTAATTACAGGCCAATCAGCCTAACCTCGGTGGTGGGAAAATTATTGTAAAAAATTCTGAGTGACAGTATAAATCCTCATTTAGAAAGGCATGGATTAATCAAGGACAGCCAGCATGGATTTGATAAGGGAAGGTCGAGTCTGACTAACTTGATTGAACTCTTTGAGGAGGTAGCAAGGAGAGTTGATGAGTTTGATGCAGTCTACATGGATTTTAGCAAGGCTTTTGCAGACTGCTCAGAAAAGTAAAAGCCCATGGGAGCTGAAGGAAAGCGGCAAATTGGATCCAAAATTGGCTCAGTGGCAGGAAGCAAAGGGTAATGGTTGACATTGTTTTTGTGACTGAAAGGCTTGAACTAATGGGGTTCTGCAGGACTCAGTACCAGCTCCCTTGATGTTCATGGTAAATATCAATGATTTAGACTTAAATGTAGGAAGCATGATTAAGAAGTTTGCTGATACTATACAAATTAGCTGTGGGGTTGATAGTGAAGAAGAAAGCTCTACACTGCAGGAAGGTGTCAATGGACTGGATATGTGGGCAGAACAGTAGCAAATGGAGTTCAATCCAGAGAAGTGTGAGGTAATGCATTTGGGGATGGCAAATAAGACAAAGGAATACACAATAAATGGTAGATACTAAGAAGTGTAGAGGACCAGAAGAATTTTGGAATGCGTGTCCACAGATCCCTGAAGGTAGTAGGACAGGTAGTTAAAGTATATGAGATAAGTTCCTTTATTAGCTGAGGCATAGAATATAAGAGCAGGGAGGTTATACTAGAACGGTATAAAATACTAGTTAGGACATATCTAGAGTACTGTGTACAGTTCTGGTCGCCACATTAAGAAGGATGTGATCACACTGGAGAGAGTACAGAGGAGATTTATGAGGATGTTTCCAGGACTGGAAAATTTCAGCTATAAGGAAAGATTGGATAGGCTGGGGTTTTTCTTGGAACAGAGGAGGCTGAGGGGAGATTTAATTGAGCGTATAAAATTATAAGGAGCCTCTATAGAGTGGAAAGGAAAGACCTATTTCTGTTAGCAGAGAGGTCAATAACCAGGGCATTGATTTAAAGTAATTGGTAGAAGGATTAGAGGGGAGTTAAGGAGATCTCTTTTCACCAGAAGGTCGTGGGGTTCTGGAACTCACTGCCAGAAAGGATGGTAGAGGCAGAAACCCTTACTGCATGGAAAAAGTATTTGGCTAGGCACTTGAAGTGCTGTAACCTACAAGGCTACAGACCAAGAGCTGGAAAGTGGCTAATGCCTTGGGGACACGGGTTCAAATACCAACACGATAGCTGGTGGAATGTAAATTCAATTAATTAATAAAAACAGTCTGGAATTGAAAGCTAGTCTCAGTAATGGTGTACCATGAAATCATCATCGATTGTCATAAAAACCTGTCTGGTTCACTTATGTCCTTTTGGGAAGGAAATCTGCATCCTTACCTGGTCTGGCTACATGTGACACCAGACCCACAGTAATGTGGTTGACTCTTAATTGCTCTAGCAAGCCACTCAGTTGTCAAGAGCAATTAGGGATGAGCAACAAATCTTTTGCCAGTGATGCCCACATCCCATGAAAGAATAAAAAATTTCAAAAAAAAAGTTGCAATTTAATTCATAAATGTTATTATTGTGAGCTATGTAATTTTAAAAAATTGTCATAGAAAACTCAACGAGAGACAAAAAGGCAATGAAATACCTTCAGAAAACATTGAGTAATTCATGAGCAAAAGATAACAGCACCACCCAGTGCCCAGAATTTGCAATTACAAAATGATGAGTTTACATAGGTCGTTTAGACTTCATCTGAACATTACCTTTGGTCTTGACCACTTGTGTACAGTAACATGGGCCTAGTATTACAGTACAACTCATGCCTGTGCTGCACACTTCCTTATCCATGTACAATGATTTTTGATTCTGTGTCAACATTAATAATAAAGAAATCCTATGTCGGCTCTTATAATGGACACCCAATGTCGACATTTGACGTTCACTAAAGCATTAGTGGTGTCCAGACACATGGTGCTGCTGCATCTGGCTGTTATGTTTCCCACTTTCTTTTTCTCCACTACCCACAGAACCTAGGTTCAAAAACTGTAAACAACCAACTTTTATATGTTAAAACGAGCTGACCTTTTTTACAACTTGGAATGACCGTTTTTAAAATCAATTATTCATGTTCTTTTGCCCTGCTCACATTTCTGCCTCTGGGTGACCAACTTGCGACACCTTGTTCCCTTGGCTTCTTCTTCTTTGGCATCCTTGTTTCGGGAGACAATGGGTAAGCGCCTGGAGGTGGTCAGAGGTTTGTGGAGCAGCGCCTGGAGTGGCTATAAAGGCCAATACTAGAGTGACAGACTCTTCCACAGGTGCTGCAGATAAAATTGGTTGTCAGGGCTGTTTCGCAGTTGGCTCTCCCCTTGCGCTTCTGTCTTTTTTCCTGCCAACTGCTTAGTCTCTTCGACTCGCCACACTTTAGCCATGCCTTTATGGCTGCCCGCCAGCTCTGGCAATCGCTGGCAACTGACTCCCACGACTTGTGATCAATGTCACAGGACTTCATGTCGCGTTTGCAGACGTCTTTAAAGTGGAGACATGGACGGCCGGTGGGTCTGATACCAGTGGCGAGCTCGCTGTACAATGTGTCCTTGGGGATTCTGCCATCTTCCATGCGGCTCATATGGCCAAGCCATCTCAAGTGCCGCTGACTCAGTAGGGTGTATAAGCTGGGGATGTTGGCAGCCTCAAGGACTTCTGTGTTGGTGATACGGTCCTGCCACCTGATGCCAAGGATTCTCCGGAGGCAGCGAAGATGGAATGAATTGAGACGCCGCTCTAGGCTGACATACATTGTCCAGGCCTCGCTGCCGTAGAGCAAGGTACTGAGGATACAGGCTTGATACACGCGGACTTTTGTGTTCCGTGTCAGTGTGCCATTTTCCCACACTCTCTTGGCCAGTCTGGACATGGCAGTGGAAGCCTTTCCCATGCGCTTGTTGATTTCTGCATCGAGAGACAGGTTACTGGTGATAGTTGAGCTGAGGTAGGTGAACTCTTGAACCACTTCCAGAGTGTGGTCGCCGATATTGATGGATGGAGCATGACAGAGCCACCTTCAAATGGCTCAGAATGCATACTGTCCATCCGACTGCTCACCGCCTCTGGTCCAGTACACCTACTCAGCATCTATGCTCCAACACTCTGCTCCCCACATGAAGCTAAAGACCAGTTCTACGAGGAACTCCATAATATCATTAGTAGCATCCCCAATACCGAACATCTGTTCCTGCTGGGGGACTTTAATGCCAGGGTTGGGGCCAACCATGACTCATGGCCCTCCTGCCTTGGGCGCTATGGCATTGGAAGGATGAATGAGAATGGACAGAGACTGCTTGAGTTGTGTACCTATCATAACCTCTGCATCACCAACTCGTTCTTTCACAATAAACCCTGTCACCAGGTTTCTTGGAGGCACCCAAGATCACGTTGTTGGCACCAGCTGGACCTCACCGTCACAAGGTGAGCCTCTTTAAACAGCGTTCAAACCACACGCAGCTTCCACAGTGCGGACTGCGACACCGACCACTCCCTGGTGTGCAGCAAGGTTAGACTCAAACCAAAGAAGCTGCATCACTCCAAGGGTCACCTGCGCATCAACACGAGCAGAATTTCTTATCCACAGCTGTTACAAAAATTTCTAAATTCACTTGAAAAAGCCCTTCAAAACACTCCCACAGGGGATGCAGAGACCAAGTGGGCCCACATCAGAGACGCCATCTATGAGTCAGCTATGACCACCTATGGCAAACGCGTGAAGCGGAATGCAGACTGATTTCAATCTCACTTTGAAGAGCTGGAACCTGTCATAGCCGCTAAGCGCATTGCACTGCTGAACTACAAGAAAGCCCCCAGCGAGTTAACATCCGTAGCACTTAAAACAGCCAGAAGCGCTGCACAAAGAACAGCCAGGTGCTCTGCAAATGACTACTGGCAACACCTATGCAGTCATATTCAGCTGGCCTCAGACACCGGAAACATCAGAGGAATGTATGATGGCATTAAGAGAGCTTTTGGGCCAACCATCAAGAAGATCGCCCCCCTCAAATCTAAATCAGGGGATACAATCACTGACTACGCAAGCAAATGGACCGCTGGGTTGAGCACTACCTAGAACTGTACTGGAGAGAGAATGTTGTCACTGAGACCGCCCTCAATGCAGCCCAGCCTCTGCCAGTCATGGATGAGCTGGACGTACAGCCATCAGAATCGGAATTCAGTAATGCCATTGATTCTCTAGCCAGTGGAAAAGCCCCTGGGAAGGACGGCATTACCCCTGAAATAATTAAGAGTGCCAAGCCTGCTATACTCTCAGCACTCTACGAACTGCTTTGCCTGTGCTGGGATGAGGGAGCAGTACCACAGGACAGCGCGATGCCAATATCATCACCCTCTATAAAAACAAAGGTGACAGCGGTGACTGCAACAACTACCGTGGAATCTCCCTGCTCAGCATAGTGGGGAAAGTCTTCGCTCGAGTCGCTTTAAACAGGCTCCAGAAGCTGGCCGAGCGTGTCTACCCTGAGGCACAGTGTGGCTTTCGAGCAAAGAGATCGACCAGTGACATGCTGTTCTCCCTTCGTCAGCTACAGGAGAAATGCCACGAACAACAGATGCCCCTCTACGTTGCTTTCATTGATCTCACCAAAGCCTTTGACCTCGTCAGCAGACGTGGGCTCTTCAGACTACTAGCAAACATTGGATGTCCACCAAAGTTACTAAGTATCATCACCTCATTCCATGACAATATGAAAGGCACAATTCAGCACAGCGGCGCCTCATCAGACCCCTTTCCTATCCTGAGTGGCGTGAAACCGGGCTGTGTTCTCACACCTACACTGTTTGGGATTTTCTTCTCCCTGCTGCTCTCACATGCGTTCAAGTCTTCAGAAGAAGGAATTTTCCTCCACGCAAGATCAGGTGGCAGGTTGTTCAACCTTGCCCGTCCAAGAGCGAAGACCAAAGTACGGAAAGTCCTCATCAGGGAACTTCTCTTTGCTGACGATGCTGCATTAACATCTCACACTGAAGAGTGTCTGCAGAATCTCATCGACAGGTTTGCGGCTGGTTGCAACGAATTTGGCCTAACCATCAGCCTCAAGAAAACAAACATCATGGGACAGGACATCAGAAATGCTCCCTTGGCTCATGCTCAACTAATGCTCTCCCCACTTGGGCCAAAATAATTGTTCCGTGCAATTTCTCACTGGCCGTTCTTAGCTTAAAATAGAGCATGTTCTGACTCATTGTGAGCAACGCCATGGCAGATTGCTAATAATATATTAAATCTTGCATAAAAAGCACAATTTCTGTCCATGTTAACCTTACTTCTTCTGTTATAATTGTTGAGTCACACTTTTCATATCAACATTTTTAATAGGAAACTATGTCAATATTTTATTATGCTTTAGTCATGATCTTCCAAAACTCTCTTGGTGGAGTGATTGTCCCTCTTGGATTGGAAAATTGCCAATGCCATGCCATTAAGAAGTGTGGGAGAGAGAAACCAGGAAATTATGGACCTATTAGTCTAAAGTCTGTTGTGGGGAAGTTACCAGAAACTGTTATTTGGGACAGAGTGACTGACCACATTGGATAAATATGAACTGATCAGAGATTTGTAACAGATATGTCATGTCTCACTAAGTAGTGAATTTTTTGAAAAGATAAAGGAGTGTCTATGGATGTTACTTATATGGACTTCTAGAAGGCTTTTGAGAAGGTTCCACACAAGAACTGTCAGCAAAAATGAAAGTACATGGAATTGCAGGGAACCGATTGGTATGATGACTAAATTGGTAAGGAGAAAGGGGACAGAAAGCAGGGATAAATGGTTTATACTCCGATTAGCAAGATGTGACTAGTGGTATCCTCCAGGAATCTCTACGGAGGTCTCAGCTTTTTACTATATCAATGACTTAGACAAAGGAATAGAGAGCCATATATCCAAGTGTGCTGACCAAATTTCCCTCTAATTTTATTTTTGGAATGTGCGAGTGATTTATTAAGTGCATGGCCCTGTAAATATTTTTTGCACGGCCATGCAGTCGCGGTAAATTAAAAGGACCGACTTGTGCATGGGCATACGCGGGGACTTTTGATTGGTTAAGCGAGTAGGCTAAACTGTGGCAGATGGAGTTTAACATGGGGAACTGTAAGGTCATCCACTACACAAATTGAACAGTATCATTAGATTTACCCATTGAATTGTCTTTTGTGTCTTTGAATACTTTAATTAAAGGTTTCACTTTAATGTCTCAGCCTATCTAAAGCTGAGGCATATACGAGGTATTTTTCTCTCCCAAGTACAGTGGAAGTTATAGAACCATTGAATTTTATAGCTCATTGCAACAATGCCTGCTCTCTGACAGAGCTGTGCACATAGTCTCATTTGCCTGCCCTGTCCCCATATTATTTTCTACATTTTCAACATGTCCCTTTTAAAATATAATTTGGCTTTCGCTTTCACCAATGTTGCTGGTAAAATATTTCATTTCCTAACAACCATCGATGTAAAGAAAAACACTCTCCTAACCTCTGGCTTTGTTCCTAATTGATGGCCTCTCGTTACCAACTCACCAATCAGTGGAAGTGTTTCCCTGATCAAAGCCTCTCAACCACATGTGAATTCTGAGCATTGCAATTTGTAACATTTCCACAGCGAGCATCAGTCGATTTCTCTGTGTCTCTATTTTCCCCTCAGCTTGCATATAGACAAGAAAAAACACAATGTTAAAACATGTAGACATGTAAACAATTTGCAAAAGGTATTTCAGCATACATGAAATTGCCCAATTCCTGCTGAAAATTACTTTAAGCTTGTCATGAGGCCAATCTCTGACAGAGACTTGGGCTTAATTTGTCTCACTTGTTTTGTGGCTGCTATCTCCTTTTCCAGGCTGCATAGAACTGTCCGGGTGTCTGCCCCAGTAGATTCATGTACAACTAGCTCCTTTTGTGATTACCCTGACCAGTTCCTAAATTTAGGCACTTCCAGCTTTAGGTCCAGTACATGTCTGGGAGGCTAAGGATTGTTTGGAAGAGTGTGGGTGAAGACAGTGGGGGAATGGGAGTTGGAGGCAGAACGACATGCTGGAAACAGATCAGTACAGCGATTCTCATCATGCTTCCTGACAAGTGCTGCTTTATCCCAGGCAGTCTCCTAGTGCTGACCAGAATCCTGGACAGCATCCAGCACCCTTCCCTGCCCATGCTCCATACCCCAAACACTCCTGCCAAGTGTTGCTAATATCCAAGGAGTGCCCTGTACAGTCAGTTACCAAACCCCATCTTCCCAAACACCAGGTGCCTACCTGTTCCTGAACATCATTTATGCCTGTTTCAGCAAGGGAAGTCTGTGCATCCAGTAACACTTTAACAACACTAAATCTGGCTTTAGACTGGAGGCTGCCACTAATGGTCCAGAGGTGGTACCCTAGGTCAGAAACAGGTTAGGCATATTTTCCTCAGCTAAACCCCCTAATTCCACACCCAGAGTGCAAAAACCCCAGAAGTCTTCTTGCTCAGTGTTTCCACGATCCTGGATCCTACGCATTGCTGCCAGATCTTGAAACCACCCCTCTTCCCCCCCCCCCCCCCCCCCCCCACCTCAACAAACATCCCCATGCCCCATCTTCCAATGTTGGCAGACTCTGGCAATACTTTACTGTCAATTGAAGAAATTAAACAGAGTAGCTAGCAGTCTACAGCTTGCATCTTATACATGAATTTGTTTGCCTTTCTGTGCTTTTTCAATAACAGACTCTGAAACATTTACAATGTGGTAAGAAAGAGCCTCACACATAATGATAAAGAAACTAGTAATTACATAGGGCTTTGATATGTACTGAAGCACTTCACAGACAATGAAGTGTACTAACTGTTGTTATGCAGGCAAACGAAAAATAAATTTGAGCACAGCAAGTTCCGACAAATAGCAGTAAAATGAATAATCAGTTAATCTATTTTGGAAATGTTGATTGAGGAATGAACATTGATAAGAAAACCAGGAAAACTCCTGCTCTGACATCTTTATTATGACTCGAATAGGTAAATAGTGCCTTGGTTTAACATTTTATCTCAATTATGGCACCTCTGACAATACAGCAATCCCTTGGTACTACATTGAAGTGGCAGTCTAGATTATGCACACAAATCCTGACGTGGAGCTTGAGACCACAACCTTCTGCCTCAGAAGTCAGAGTGCTGCCAACTGAAGCAAGTCAAGACAAAGCACACATTAAACTATAAGTGCATATGTACAGTAAAACAGAACAATATTTTGACAGCAAGAAAGTAGTAAAATATTTTGGTGGTAGAATTTATTTTAAAAAGATAGGTTACTTTAATTTTTTAGAGATACAGCACTGAAACAGGCCCTTCGGCCCACCGAGTCTGTGCCGACCATCAACCACCCATTTATACTAATCCTACACTAATCCCATATTCCTACCACATCGCCACCTGTCCCTATATATTTCCCTACCACCTACCTATACTAGGGGCAATTTATAATGGCCAATTTACCTATCAACCTGCAAGTTTTTGGCATGTGGGAGGAAACCGGAGCACCCGGAGGAAACCCACACAGACACAGGGAGAACTTGCAAATTCCACACAGGCAGTACCCAGAATTGAACCCGGGTCGCTGGAGCTGTGAGGCTGCGGTGCTAACCACTGCATCACTGTGCCGCCCAAAAACCTTAGTTTACTTTAGAATTACATTTTAATACAGGAATTTGGGAAATCATTTAAAAAGGTATCAGTGATTTTTAACCTGTGCATATGGAGGTGAGGTCATTAAGTTCTTGTTTATTTTGCTTTTTATGCATAGTATCATAGCATTTTACAGCACAGAAGGCAGCCATTTGTCACATTATGTCTGTGCCGGCTTTCTGAAAGATCAATCCACTCGTCCCAATTCCTTGCTCTTTCCCCGTACCTCTTTAATTTTTCCTTCTTCAAATATTTATTTTCTCTCTCCATCCTTTGACTTAATGATAGTATTCCCATCTGTGGGTTAGAAGGTGTAGGCTTTGAAACCTGCTCCAGAAAGTACCATCAAGTGGAGATTGGAGTTCCGACTCTGAATTCTGGTTTGATATCCAGTGGGCTTTTTGCGTTTGGTGGATACGAGTGCCAAGTGCTGGGTGCCCCCCACTCCCAATCATGAGTTGTGGGAGCCTATAAAACCCGACAGCCATATAGGACTAGCTACCCTATTAACTGGTATCAACAACCCTTGCTCCATCTTCCAATGTTGGTCGACTCTGGGCTCGCCCAGTGCTTTACTGTCAACTGATGAAATTAAACAGGATAGCGAGCAGCCTACATGGGAGGGAGTGTTCACATCACAGCCCATGAGCCTGTTAATCAGCCTGCAAATCCTTTAACCAGCTCAGTGTTCTTCAGGGGAAGAATATGAAGTTATGAAAAACAAAAAAACCCTCTCTCTTTGTTCTTAAATGGATGCCCTCTCATTACAGATGCACCAACCATTGGAAATTGTTGTTCACCATTTTTTTGTTTTGTTCATGGGATGTGGGCGTTGCTGCCAAGGCCAGCATTTATTGCCCCATCCCTAACTGCCCTTGAGTAGGTGGTGGTGAGCTGCCTTCGTGAACCGCTGCAGTCCATGTGGGGTTGGTACACCAACAGTGCTGTTACGAAGGGAGTTCCATGATTTTGACCCAGTGACAGTGAAGGAACGGCGATATAGTTCCAAGTCAGGATGGTGTGTGACTTGGAGGGGAACTTGCAGATAGTGGTGTTCCCATGCATCTGCTGCCTTTGTCCTTCTAGGTGGTAGAGGTTGCGGATTTGGAAGATGCTGTCTAAGGAGCCTTGGTGCATTGCATCTTGTAGATGGTACACAGCGCTGCCACTGTGCATTGGTGGTGGAGGGAGTGAATGTTTATGGATGGGTGTAAATCAAGCGGGCTGCTTTGTCCTGGATGGTGTCAAGTTTCTTGACTGTTGTTGGAGCTGCACCCATCCAGGTAAGTGGAGAGTATTCCATCACACTCCTGACTTGTGCCTTGTAGATGGTGGACAGGCTTTGGGGAGTCAGGAGGTGAGTTACTCACCGTAGAATTCCTAGCCTCGGTATTTATATGGCTACTCCAGTTCAGTTTCTGGGTAATGGTAACCCCCAGGATGTTGATAGTGGGAGATTCAATGATCGTAATGCCATTGAATGTCAAAGGGAGATCGTTAGATTCTCACTTGTTGGAGATGATCATTGCCTGGCACTTGTGTGGCGTGAATGTTACTTGCCACTTATCAGCCCAAGCCTGGATATTGTCCAGGTCTTGCTGTGTTTCTACATGGACTGCTTCAATATTTGAGGAGTTGTGAATGGTGCTGAACATTGTGCAATCAACTGCAAACATCCCCACTTCTGACCTTATCAAAACCCCTCAGACCTCCTATCAGCTTTCTTTGTTCTAATGTTCACTACTTTCTTCTCATAACTAAAGCTTCTTAACCCTGGTATCATCTTAGTGAATTCTCTCCTGTGTCCTCTTCATGACTTTGAATATTCTAACTGTGAGCTAACCAATGATTTCTATAGGTTTACCGTTATTTATTTGCTTTTGGGCTCTATACTCCAATTTATAAAACCTTTTTTAAAAAAAACTTTACAAACTTGTCTTCCCACTTGTAAAGATTGTGTATATGACCTCCCAAGTCTCTCTACTTCTTAAAAAGTTTTATCATGTAATGTATTTGTCCTCTCCTTATTCTGTCTCAAACTGTATCACGTCACATTTCTCCACACTAACTTTTATCAGACATCTATGTGGAAAATCTACAAATCTGTCTACATCATCCTGAAATCACTTATAGTCTTCACAGTTAACCAGGCTTCCTATTTTTGTGCCATCTTCAGATTTTAATTATAAGAAGGGCAATGATCCCAACACTGGCCTTTCAGAGACATTTGTGTTTACATTCTTCCGGTTTTGAAAAACATCCATCATCATCTGTTTTCTGTCCGTTGACTAACTTCATATCCATACTGCCACTGTTCTTTTAATATCATGTGCTTTAATTTTAAATCAACAGTTCTGCTATGTTGCAGCTTAGCAAATGCTTTTTGAAAATCCATATACAACATCTACTGCATTTCTTTTGTCTACACACTTAATTATTTCCTGCAAGAACTCAAATTTTATTCAATATTATAGCCTCTTATAATTTAGACTAAAAATGTGAAATGACAGTGGACAAATCCATCTCCTTATCCTGCTGCACAACAGAGACCAGAAAAATCCCAAGTTCTATCTCTAGTCTGTGCTAAGTTAGCTGATGTCAGCCAGTTAGTAGCTAGGACACAACAATTGGCCTCACACCTGATTGCTATCCAATGTCTTATTGCTGGAAAATGCATGTTTGTAGATGTTAGAAACATGGGAACAGGAGTAGGCCTGTTCCACCATTCAATATCATAACTGATCTGTTACCTCAACTCCATTTACCTGTATTTGCTCCATATCCCTTTCTACCCTTACCTAACAAAAATCTATCTCAGTTTTGAATTTTTCCAATTGACCAACCCTCAACAGCATTTTGAGAAAGAGAGTTCCAGATTTCCACTACCTTTTGTTGGACGAGGACAGGATCAAATTCAGCAGTGGTACCCTCCATGGTCAAATAGTCTACAAAGGTTAATTCTTAGCCCAGATATGAAACGTGGACACTTGGTTGAGATACCAAACGCTGCTGGGATTTGCAAACTCCTACCTTGGCATGAACCAGCACGTTCAGGGAGGGGAGAAAATTGGGGATGGCTAGGAGAGATAGTGAATTAAAAACAACTATAGAGCCCTCAATCTCTTTTTGTTTTCACAAACATTTGTTTGTGGTTATAATTTACTTTATGCCAAACTGATCAGAATCAAATAAAAATTAATGATCAGGATGATAATATAGAAACTAGATACTGAGCTTTAGGTCTCTTGGTGATTAGATTACTAACTAATAAAACAGAAACTTACTGTCCAATTTGAATGGTCAGCTAGCATTTAACTCAAGCCTTGGAAAAATTACTGTAAGATATCCTACAAAGGGTAGTTTAAATAAGAGATCTTTCTCATAAATCATTCCAGTGGGACACAGGATTTCCCAGTCTTACTGATATCACAGACTTCATTATTTCACCTTTAAATGATTAATACCCAAGGAAAAACCATTGAGACACCAGGAAATAATCCATATTTATAAGAAATTCATGCTATAAATAGTGAGCACTTTGAGAAAAAAAGAGTTTTGTTATGCTTAAAGGCCGTAGTTTTGGTTTTAAGAATAATTATGGCTGGTAGGACACCTTTGCTGATTTTCTTTAAGCAATGAGGATAAAAAATCAGATGAACAATCCTCATCTAAATTAAGTGTCTGCCTCAGCTCAGTGGCAGCTCTGTCGCCTGTGAGTCAGAAGTTCATTTGTTTAAGTCCCACTCCTCAGACTTCAGCACATCATCCAGGGTGACACATCAGTACAGTACTGAGGGAGTGCTGCACTGTTAGAGGTGCCATCTTTTGAATGAGATGTTAAAGAAATAGAGGCCTTGTCTCCTCTCTTAGGTGCACGTTAAATTCCCAAGGCATAGCTTGAAGAGCAGTGGAGTTTTCCCCAGTGGCCTATGTTGTGATAGCACATTGGTTAGTATGTTAAGATAATATGTTTGATACAATAAGTATAATCATTTGAATATATGTTTATGTAAATACATACATCACAGGAAGTCATGTAATATCACGTGTTGCAGCCATATTGCTCGGTCAGTAGTACATTTAAGCAGAAGCAAGAAGCAGCCTCCCAATAAAGCTCGGTGTTCAACCTTTATGCCAGCCTTTTGACTGTGTTTGTATTAGCCTAAACCCCAGATAATACAACAGCCCAGCCAACATTTATCATTCAACCAACATCACCAAAGAAGATTATCTGCTCATTGCTCTACATGGAACGTTGCTGTGCATGGACTGGCTGCTACAATTCCAACAGTGACTATACTTCATTTGCTGTAAAGTGTTTTGGGATGTCCTGAGGTTGTGAAAGGTGCTATGTGAATACATGTTCTTTCTGTCTAATTAACCAATGCCACATAAATGTTAATTGTAAAAAAAAGTTAAGATGTACTGAAATTACTGAAGTTATCTTAACTTCCAAAAAAACTTTACCTCTGCAAATTACTTTTTATATTGTGCATAGCTGGTAAACATCAAACAGTGAAAACGGCACACACATCCAGAACATGAATTTTTTTGGCTTTACTGGTGCTTCTAAAACTATTTACAGACATTACAAAATGTATATGAAACCTTAGTACCCCAAACCTAGCATAAAATATATGGTTGGAACAAAAATGCCAAAAAAAGATGCTAAAGTAGCTTGAGCCTCTAAAGATCAGAGAGCATATCATTGGTTTACATTACTCCATTATTTGCATTGTCAAGTAACTTGGAATCATGCCAAAACTGTTTTTACTTTCATTGCTTCACCAGAATTGAAGTTCAAGCAATGAAATGTGCTGCTTTATTCAAATTCAGCATGTGATCACTCTCAAGTGCCTGGAAGTGCCAGCCTTCCCCACTGGAGTGCAGCATGCTGTTGAGTGGAACCAGAACAGTTTGAGAATATGGCTAACCAGAAATACAATATGCTTACTTACCATTGAGGAAAAGTACAAGTTCATCAAATATGTGAAGGAGCACCCTGGAAAAACAGAGGAGGCTGTGGCACTTAAATTAACATCCATCCCAACCGTCATTCAAAAATTACCTGAATGAAGGAATAGAGAGTTGTATATCCAAGTTTACAGAAGATGCCGAGTTAGGAGGCACAGTAAGTTGTGTAGATCCGACCAGGAAGTTACAAAAGGACATCAACAGATTAAGTAAGCAGGGAAAACTCTGGTGTGGTGATTGATGTGCGCAAGTATGAGGTAATTCATTTTGGATCCCAGAAAGACAAGTTGGAAAATTTTATCAGTGGGAGATTAGGAACTATGGAGAAGCAAAGGGATTTGGGCATCTAGATACACTAATCACTAAAATCTGGTACACAGCTAAAAAAAACTCATAAAGAGAATGTTGGCCATAATCTCAAGGGGGCTGGAGTACAAAGGGAAGGAAGTTATGCTTCCTTTATACAGAGCCTTACTCAGACTCATCTGGAATACTGCACACAGCTTTGGGCATTACATTGTCAGCAAGCATCTTTTGGACTTTGGAAGGGTATAGTGCAGATTCAGCAGAATGATACCGGGCTTATAGGAGGTGGGGATCAGGGCGATAGTGAAAGAAATGTTGGGGGGAGGCTGAGTGGGAGCAAGAGAGAGAGAGAGTTGTGGAGAGGAGGGTGGGGGGGGGGGGGGGGGGGGGGAAACGTAGGAGAAAAAGGGCAAGTAAGAATGAGGGAGAGGTGGAGCGGGAAGGTGGCGATAAGGCTCCTACAGCACTGGCTGGCCCTCCCATGGCTATCATTACAGTACCTCTCCCCAACTAACCCATACCTCTGACTAATAAAATATATGAAAAGTCAAATAATTTGAGACAAAAAAAACAAAAACAAAGAGGACAGATAAAGAACCAGAAAAGGCAGACACATAAGCCAAGTTACATAGAGATGCAAGCAGAAAGCATCACATAAATGAAAGAAAAACAGCAACATGAAAAATGAAAGACAAGATGAAAAGGAGCTCATTTTGGACACATAGTGAGCCACACCACAGGAAAACCACTAATGTAACTTAATAGAAATATTTTTTAAAGGAGCAGGAGTTTTATACCATGTCATGTCCAGTTTGTTATTCTGCTAAAGTGGAACTGTGTCCCTTCAGGACACAAAGTCTGATTGTTTAGTAAATAGAAGCTTAGATCAATCAGAATGTAATTGCCTACATAACAACAGTGACTGCACTTTAAGAAGTAATTCATTGGTTATGGAGGACTTTGAGATATCCTGGGAGTGCAATAAGGTATGATATAAATTCAATTCATTCTTTCTCATCACTTTCAGGCCACAGCTCAAAACTACCCAGCACTTTTAAGATTCCAATGCAACTATAATGACATATGACATCTGCACAGATGAATTGTTTTAATATACCAGATATATGTAAATATGTGATTTGAACTATCATTTTTAGCAATTTTCAGGCACATTAATTTTTCAGGCACATTTTATGTGGCTTGAACACGGGTTTTAAATGTGGTCTCAATGAATTTAAACTTTGCATATGCTGAAACATTTAGTATCTATTCCCAGCTGAGATTTCAGCACCATAGTTTACCAATAAATGTGAAATATTAAACTAGCGAAAGTAGAGCAAAGATTCAGTTTTCTTCCCCTATTCCAATTTATTCTACACAAAAATATTTTTACACCTGAACATCCTCCTGATGGATCAACCAACATAAGCTGCAGAGGTAAAATGTAAGCTTATCATATTTGAAGAAACCAGGCTTGAAATACTTAAAAGAGACCTTACACATTTCTAGTATCCTACAGGACAATTTTGGGTTAGAAATTTTATTTTGTGTGTAAAGTGAAAAAAAATCTTTAGTTTTTATATACACCTCTATCACAATGCCATGGGGCGGGGAAGAGGGGATGGTCTTTTTCCTTCAATTTGGGTTTGATACTACTTATATGTACATGCAAAGGCGTTTACTTACGCAACCAGAGACACAATAAAGAACGCTGCAATATTGACTTTGCTGTATAAATGTGTTTAAAGTCGATGGAGTTCAAAGGTAACAGCAAAATGGGCGTTTAAGAGAGGAGCTCCAGAGTTTCACTACCTACCCAAGGAATGAAAAGTAACAGTAACTGAACAAGAGCAGTGGCACTGTCGATCCAAGGTTAGGAGGGGGATGGGGGCTGAAAACACATTCATTTCCATATGTCATGAATAATTCCATAAACCTTTAAAAAGATCCAGAATGTTTTAACATTTCAACAAAAGGATCTGCGGCACGTTATTTGCAAGGTAATCATAACGTCATTTAACGGATTGTACGTAGATGCTAAATGCATATTCGTGGTGCTTCTCTCTACGCCCTCCCTCATCAGTAATATGCCCTCCATTTAGTGGTCCAGTAGCAACCACAAAAATGCAGAAAATAATAGCAGCCACGTCAACTCTGGCTGTTTATTTAGAAGAATCAATCTTCTTAGCTATTTACTTGTAACACTATGTTTCCTAAAGTGACTTGCATCTTGTAGTTGGTTGCTTCAGCACCGGCACTCTTTAAAATCAAGCTGCAAGGTGTTGAAAAGCAAGATTCATTAGTTAAAAAGTAAACGCCTTTTTTTCCATCCAACCAGGAATGTTGAGACTCGAATTGCTATTTGGGGAATGCAAGTTTCTGTCCACTAGTGTAACCGTTTATGGTGTTGGCTCATTCGCATCAATACTCAGAGACGTCAAAGCTATTGCTTTTATGCCTAATCTCTCTTTCTCACAACTCTGTACTTTACTTCACGCCAAGTCCCACCTCTGCCTCGCGCTGATTGGTACGGTGACGTCATAAAACACTCCATTTCAGAACGTTTCCTGTCTGCGGCGCAACTTGTGATTGGTTGAGAGCGGTGCCCTTGCACAGTCCTCACTCACACTCTTGTCATTCTAATTATTTTTTTTGTTCTTCAACAGCAACCTTCCTCTTCGTTAAACTACAACTAATGAATCAAACTTGACGGACTAAAAAAAGACTTTAAAAAAGCATCGGGAACCTAGTCAAGTAGCCCAGCTTGCAGACATAACGTTGAAACACTACAACTTGTTCTTTATTTTTCTTTTTATTGAAAAAAATGGGTACGTAACAATGTAATTAACACAGGCGCATGCGCACCTCGGCGATGCAATCAGCCGAAGGAGCAGTCACCCGCCTACAGCAGATGCTGGCGCTTTCTGATTGAACAGAAGACCCGTCCATCAAGCATGGGATGAGATTAAAATACTGAAGTGTTAATTAAGTTGTTTTTGTGCAAATTCACGTCCTCTGCTCTACAAATTTAGATGTGCACAAAAAATTACTCGAATTAAATTTTTAAGTCATTTCATTTCTCACCTTTTCCTCCCGAAAATGTACTCTACTCAATCAGCTCCAGTCCACGAAAATTCTCCACCATTATAACCAAAATCTATTAATGTTATAAGGTTGATTTACTACAGGAAGAATGAACATCTAATAAACAACCTCTCCTTAAACTATTTTAATCCCTCCACGCTTTGGAACTGAATAAAACTTTAAAAGATTTGAATTAAGTAAATTTCCGCTACAAAATATTTGCTGCATTGGGATTATGAAGTGCACTTTGGAACAAACTACTTCCTCGCATGAATATTTTTTTAAAAATAGCTATTCATTTCAGTTTCTGCTATTTTCCTATTCCGAATTCAAAAACTTAAAAAAAAATGTTTTAAACAATAATATATATAGATGTTTGAACAGATTGCAACTGCGAAAGTTAGTTGCAATGTGTGCAGCTGGTGTAGGTTGCTGCGAGCACGCATGCGCACTGCCCTCCTCCGGCAGGGTTCCATTGCTCCATCCGGGTACTCAGCATTAGCATTGGCAGCCGAGGCACAACTTTTCCTCGAGGCAAAGTGAAATCCAGGCGCGCGCTCGTACCCGCTGAATATAGTTCCCGGATTCACTGCTCAAACCGTTAACGGAAAACTACCGGCCGGAGTCCGTTACTCGGCGGCCTCGCAGCTTTGGCATCGGTGCAGCGGGAGCACTCAGTCCGGAGCCGCCGGCCCTTCCCCGACTTGTTTTCGGGAGAGTTTTGTGAAAAATGGCGTAAAGTGAGTGATGAGTCCTGTGTCCGTACTAGCAAGAGAGGCAAGAACTTGCTTTGCAGACTGTGTCTACTTGTTCTTTCGATTGTTTATTGCCGGCTTATTTATTTATTTAAAAGCTGTTAAGTTTTTGATTATCGCAGACACGCTCGTAAAACATTCACGCCAGCGATCGGACGCACACAAACAACTAACTTCATTTCGTTTGGATTCAAAGTGTCTGAAAAAGTGCTTTTGAAGTCCAGCCATGGAGATGCAAAGCCTTCAAGAGGCGCTGAAAGTAGAAATCCAGTGTCATCAGGTAAAAAAAAAACATTTTACCCTTTATGGTCAAAAGAGAGAAAGAGAGAGAGCAAATCAAACCCGGAATAAACTGGGCATTTCTTAGCGACGCTTTGGATTTTAGGATCAATTAATAGCAATAACCCGCTGGCGATGTTGTTTGCATCCAAGATCTTTAACTTTGAGACGAGTTTTTGCTGGTGTTCGAGTTCAGAGCGACAAAGATTTGGAGTAATATTGCGGTTGGCTTGTGTGTATGTGTGTGTGGTGAGGAGATTAGTACGAGACTTGAATATTTATGAGATGCTCGAAACTGACTCTGTGTTTGCGTGCCTCTTTGTTCCTCCCAATCATGATAACTTATATTGCTCTTTGACCTTTTATATTAAAATCACATCAATATTATAATTTTTTGTTTTTAGAAACTAGTTGCACAGATGAAGCAAGATCCACAGGTAAAATATCTAATTCTTTAAGTATTTTCTTATCTGTGTGTTCGGGAAGACGATCAGAAACTTTATCAGTGCAGATCTCATTTGGTAGTCAGCATAACTGTAGAGTGTGCATATTAAACAGTAACTGTTCACACTTTATTGGATAAAGTATTAATTTTCTGCTATGTCACATCGCAGACGTGTCATTTTTATTTAAAAATACATTTTTTCCAGAACGGAGAACTTAAGAAACAGCTCCACGAAAGACAATCCCGAATAACATCTCTTAGTGAGAAACAAGTAAGAAATTGGTTTAATTCTTGGCGACGTATTGATGTATATAGTAGCGATTTAACATTTACGATGACTTTCACTAAAAGTAACTGTGGGGGAAGGGAATGGGGGTTGTGAACAATTAACATGTAACCGTACAAGGTAAAAGCAATGTGTGACGAAAGCTGTATACATACAGATGAACGACTAAAATTAAAATGTTGGCTTATGTCTTGAGATTAGTTTGCTTCTAAATGAAGTGAAGTTGTGGCGTGCGTTTAAGTTGGCAAATTCTGAGGCGTCCATTTTGGATAGGTCGACATATTTTCCAAGTATAGAAAGAGAAGGGGAAAATCTGGCAACTAATTTGCACGTTAAGTTTATAATACCGATTTCTATTGTCAATTTCCCTACCCAATTCTTGCCAGAGTACTTAAATAGTTCATTGTTTTTTGAGTTACAAAGCTCTTACTTGCCGACTCCTTGTTCTGAATTGACGTGTTAGCGGTTGATTTGGGTTCACCACCACTTTCCTTTTTCTTCTCTTGTGTGAATTTAATGAGCAGGATATTGCTCAGGACTTGATTTATTTTGGGAGGGATCTGAAAATGTCGAAGTGCGTGAATATTGGTGTCCGAGAACTCCGAAGGCCGACTTTGCATACTTGGAGCAGTTGATGGAGCTTGGCTTCTAGCGGAGAACCCTGATTATTACAATAGAAAAAAAATTCAGCACCACGAACAGATGCCATTGAACAGACAGCTTGCTCTGGCTCTGTCCAGCACTAAGCTTCTCAACTATTTTGTGTATTTTTGCAAAAAGATCACATTTTTATCCTCCCTATTATTGTCCGGAAAGCTTAACCGTAATTCCCATGAAGCATTTTGAGAGGTTTCAAATCCAAACGCTCCGTATATTGAGTTTTTCTTAACTCCATTGATCTTGTTTCTTTTGGAATGCAGCTTGCAGCACCAAGTTAGCACTGCATCTTAATTTTGTTAAAGATCGAAACGGGCATATGTAAGCATAATCGGTGATCTTGTTGTCGGTTTAATAGCGACTGATGTAAAGTATGACAGTTTCTTTTTTTGGGGCGGGGTGTGAGAGAAGTAAATCGGTATATTTTATTATTTATTTATTTTGCCAGCACATTCAATTTGGTAGTGGAAGCTTCCATTTTGTAAGTAAGGGGTGTTGTGTTTTTTCCCTAACATGGAGAAAACTATGAAGAAATCGCAATCTGAAGTGTGGAGGGGGATGGGCCTCATTCATGCTTAACATTACCATTTTGATGGCATTGATATTTTGTGGGGGGGGGGGGGGGTTGCGGGGAGAGGGTGCGCGTAGACCACTGGTTATAATCTCTATATGTTTATCAAATCAGTTGTTTTAATTCACCAAAAAATGTCTCCCTCCCCCAATTGTGGAGGAAGGGATTTTTGTTTTTGATCACTCAGCATTTTTGTACTGTAGTTAGAATAAAAAATGTGTATCAAAAGCTGTAGTGTTTGCTTCTACTTTATTCATCACTTAATCAAACTTTTACTTAGGTGGAAAGAGCATGGAATCTTTTGGCCAAATACAGTAATAACTGAGAGCTAACTATTAGGAAAATAAAATGGTGCTTTGTTACATTACAGTTAATTATTCATGAAATTTTAAAGTGCAAATTAACTGCACTTTACTGCATGTTAAAACAGATGAACATTTCTCTCTATGGAAGTGCTTACTTTCACTGGAGTATGATTTTATGCTAACCAGTAGCTTTCCAGTACCTTGCCCAAATGGACATTCTTCACATGTGAAACTAAACAAGAAATATTAGTGGACAGTTTGAGCACGAAAGAGCGACTTCACACTTGCACTTGTCCACTCATGCAATTTTTCTGTAGGAGTTAACAATTGGGTATGGGTGTCGCCTCTCCCTTTGAAATCATTTCACTTAGCACAAATTAGTGATTGAACCCAAGATTAAAACTGGAAATTTCCGACTTCTGTGACTCGAGTTTTGCGTTGTGTTTACTCACTGAACTACGAGGGAGCCTATGATCTTAGTGGTTTATTTCCAAGTGAGCAACACCGTATTGGACCAGTTTGTATTGAGTTCCATAGTATGATCAGATATTAGAAACAACTTTTTTTTTGTAATTTGAACTATATTTGGGAAAAGCAAGTCCCTAATGAAGTGCCGTAACTGATATTTCATGCTAGATTTTAGAAGATTGTTGATGCACTGTTGAGCTTCTGGGTTTTTCAGTGTACTGGTTATAATTTTGATCTTTTAATCCTGTGACTTAGCCAGCATTGTTAACTCTTATTTCTTGAATCTCTGAAGTGCCAAAAAAGGTTTACCTTTACTTGGGATGTCGTAGATCTGTTGTGAACTACTTGATCACTTTATTCTCCATTACTTAATGTTCATTTTATTCTAATTTACCATTTGAAAGAAATTGTAACTCATTGTAGCTTTAGTCATGTTCTGAGAGAATGGGCTTTGAAAAGTTTGTTACAGCTTTATTATTTCTCCCCACCTTATCCAGTACATAGGGAGGTTAAAAGCTTTTGTTCTGGAATTGAATGTGAATGTTCCACTTCCATTTCTTTAAACGTTGGGTTAATAGCATACTGTAATCAAGTGTGATATATTTCGATTCATGTAAAACTATTACACTTAATCAAGTGAAAAAACATTCCTGTAAATCGATTTCAATTAAGGGTGCTTCAGAAGAAAATTAATTCATTGCATTGTTATTTACTCAAGGAAATCAACTTTGGCACGTGTATATAACTGAAACAGAAACTAAATCCCCTCCCTCCAATCCGACGTAATTCTGCAATAAAAATGTAACATTGTGTAAGTAGTCCATTGTATTGATTAAAATTAAATTATGAATCTGCAAACCCTTAGAATATCTGGATTGCTGTAGTTATGACTCAAAGAAGGCAGGAAATCTGTTTTTGTAACTAAGCTGTTAAATTTCTATTTTGCTGCAAGATATAAGATTTTCCTACTCATTGAGTGCTTACATACAAAATAGCCTAAAAGCATGAGAATCAATAATGTGTAAAATTGAACAAAATTTAGATTAAGGGCCCACAAAATGAAAAGGGGTTTAAAGCAGTCAGCAGTGAGTAAATAATAGCTGGCCAAGTTATCATAGTTAGGACACAGCTAACGTGTAAGCAACAAAAAATCTTTCTGGTACATACGCTGAAACTAATAAGTAAATATGGTGGGGGAAAAAGTCCCACTTCAAAATCCATATGCATTTTAGTACAAATGGAGTATGATGATCCTGATTTGATACTTTGTTGCCTTGTCAGTAAATCAGTGATAATGCAGTCTCTTTTTCTGTGATTTGTTACTTGGGCAGCTGCTGGCTTTGAAATTATTCACTACATGCTTTCAGTGACCAAATGTTGATAGGAAACCCTTTCCCTTTATGAGGTTGTTTGATTATAATTTAATGTAATGAAGCACAGTAATAATGCTTCTTAGTGTCACTTGACTGTTGTTTGAACAGAACATTATCCTTCACATAACATGATGTAATATACAAAGACCCCATTTGCTGCGTGTGTGTGTCTTTTTTAAATATTACTTTTCATTTTTACTGAAATGCTGCTAGTGTTTACCAATTTTTCATGATTGCAGTTAAGTTAGTTTTGTTGTAACCTTTTGTGTTTTCCTCTTTCTAATTTTTCTTTTTTTTAAAAACAAGTTGTTTGATAAGCAGTGCATCTCTTGTAAATAGTAACTAATATTTATGCTACTTTAAAAACTAGTGTTGGTATGTAACAGTTTACTTAAATTGACTTGGAATTCCTTACCAAACTAAAAGATGGTGTAACAATGCTTTGACCCTTGATATGTCTTGTTGGAATCATTGATTATATGATGAGATTAAAAAGTTTCTTATACCTCAAATATATTTTATGTTCTTAGAGCTTGAAAATAAAAGCAGAAGTAGGTAAAGTTCTTTTCCTTTTTCTACTTTTCACCCTTCCTCCATTCTGGAAGCACTCTTAATGAGGTATGTTTCACAGGTGCCAAATTGCTGTCCTTTTATAGATTAGATTAGAGATACAGCACTGAAACAGGCCCTTCGGCCCACCGAGTCTGTGCCGAACATCAACCACCCATTTATACTAATCCTACACTAATTCCATATTCCTACCAAACATCCCCACCTGTCCCTATATTTCCCTACCACCTACCTATACTAGTGACAATTTATAATGGCCAATTTACCTATCAACCTGCAAGTCTTTTGGCTTGTGGGAGGAAACCGGAGCACCCGGAGAAAACCCACGCAGACACAGGGAGAACTTGCAAACTCCACACAGGCAGTACCCGGAATCGAACCCGGGTCCCTGGAGCTGTGAGGCTGCGGTGCTAACCACTGCGCCGCCCAAATATGTGTATGGTTCTTGCTTAGACTTTGTCAGGAGGCTTTTTTGGTAAAGGATACATAATGGGTGAGTCTGAAACTATCCTTACCTGATGTCCAACAGGGTTACTGGATTGCGATTGGAATTGCAACTGTCTGAATTATTTGATATATTTTTCTTCAGCTCAGGGGCATTGAGGCCAATTTTAATGTGGTTAATACCATATGCTTGCAACCAGCTAGTCCTGCATAGAACAGCAATTGAACAAGCTATGTTGTTTTTGTGCTTGACTCAGGCATGGATACAAAATAGTTCACCAGCAAATGCTGTACTCGAGTAGCAATCACCGTTGTGGATCACAAGAACTTTTTTAAAGCATTTTTTTATTTAAATAGTTTTCAGCTTGAATTTTGCATATTCTCTGCACCTCCTCAGTTTTACTTCTGTCATTTGATTATTCTGAAAGTTAAAAGTTACTCAAAAGATTAAATCTAGAATTTAAAAACTGCTTATTGCTCTCTCTGTCTTTGGAAATGTTCTCATGGTGATGAGATCGGAACCTCCTTAGCCTTTTCTGTATTAGTTGCTTTTTTTTAATATATAGTTGTAATTTCCAGCATGTCATAAATCTGCTGAAGCAGCATAGTTCTGATTATAACCTTTTGACAGCAGCAATGTGGCGAAATGTAGTTTAAAGCATGCCTTTGCTGTAGTTTGAATTAAAAAAAACTAGTATTCTAACTGCAGTGGGTTCCTGCCTAAATAGTGGGCAATTATATTAAAACAGATTTAATTAACTATTTAGGTATGGAAAATATATTTGTGTGTTTGTTTTATATGCGATGATTGAGTAATACCAATTGATTTTCTCTAATTATTGTTGCTCAATTTCTGGAAAACTGGTCTGATGTTGTCATTTAACATGGCTAGTTTATTTGGTACCAGCATGAGGTGAAAATAAGTGACAATGGGAAATTGTGGAAGTCCAGCTAACATGAAACTCTTCATTTCTGACAGATATACATGATGTACAGAAGTTGACTTAAGCATGTTAGAGGGTTTAAATGAGCGTTCTGGATTAAATTAACTATTAACATGCCATCCTTAAAGTCTATGTGTGCTTAGTCTGAGATAATTCAGAGCGATATTTGTTTGAATTCATCACAGGCTAAAGATCACCACAATTCATACTAATCTGCTTTACGGATATAGTTTTCAGTCTGTCTTTTGCAATTGTTGCTTCTGTTAGGTTCAGCCACTTGTCAATGTCTTTATGAATGTATTTATGCGCAATGTCATTTTTAGATTACCACTTTATGAATAGTTAAAATACTTTTTATGGGCAAAGTATCATTTTATTTACAAAAGAATCTCCGCTTTAACAGTACATCTAGAGTCATTATGGCACAGAAATAGACCATTCGGCCATTGAGTCCATGCTGGCTCTCTAGAGCAGTCCAGTCAGTTCCATTTATTTTTTATTTTATTTTATTTATTCAGAGAGATACAGCACTGAAGCAGGCCCTTCGGCCCACCGAGTCTGTGCTGACCATCAACCACCCATTTATACTAATCCCATATTCCTACCACATCCCCACCTTCCCTCAATTCCCCTACCACCTACCTATACTAGGGGCAATTTATAATGGCCAATTTACCTATCAACCTGCAAGTCTTTGGCTGTGGGAGGAAACCGGAGCACCCGGAGAAAACCCACGCAGTCACAGGGAGAACTCCGCACAAGCAGTACCCAGAATTGAACCAGCGCTGGAGCTGTGAGGCTGCAGTGCTAACCACTGCGCCACTGTGCTGCCCATTCTCCTGCTGTATCCTTGTAGCCTGACAATTTTATTTCCCAATTTCTCTTTGAAATCATTAATCATATCCACTTCCACTACCCTTGTAGGCAGCAAGTTCCAGGTCATTACCACTCATTTGTAGAAAAAGTTCTTCTTCACATCCCCTCTGCATTTCTTGCCCAAAACCTTGAATCTATGCCCCCTAATTCCTTGTATCATGATCTAATGGGAACAATTTTTCTTTGTCTGTCTTGGGTCAATCTGTCGCTATTGCCTCTATCAAATCTTCCCTCGATCTCCTTTGCTCCTTGGTGAACAACCCCAGGTGCTCCAAACCTTGTTGCTACAATTTATAATGGCAGTGGTAGGTTCTAATTTTAGTATTTACTTTCAGGACTTGCATTCTGTTACATAGAGTGTTAAGATGATATCAAGGTTGAGAAGTTCTAAATCCAATTGTTAACTTCATTTTTTTCAAATAAGCCCTTTTGAAATAGGGAAGGCAAATTTTTATGTTAAATCTGTAGAAGTCTCTCTTTCTCCACCCTCCCACACCATGTGTGCTTCCTGCTGTTAGATGCAAGTTGTGTATTTTGTTTTGATTGTGGCCTTTCAGCATGTGTCTGAGCTATCATAGTTTCTGTAAAACTGGAGTTCTTTGACAGAATATTAGAAATTTGGTCCTGTTTGGAAGTCCAAATTTTACATGATATTTTTCCTCTTTCTAAAAAAAAAAGTCATTAAAAAAAAAAAAATCACCTTTTGGAATGTGAACAGCACTGGCAAGGCTGGCATTTATTGCATATCCCAATTTAATGCCTTGCACAGTTTGATAAAACTGAGTTTTTTTTAGTTTGTTCACAGGATGTGGGCGTCGCTAGAAGGCTAGCATTTATTACCTTCCCAACTGTCACTTGAAAATATGCAGATGAGCCACCTTGAACAGCTGCAGCATGAGTGGTGAAGGTATTCCCAAAGTGCTGTCAGGGAGGGAGTTCCATTATTTTGATCCAGCGACAATGAAGGACCAGAAATATATTTCCAAGTCAGGATGGTGTGCGAGTTGGAGGGAACCTGCAGTTGTTGGTGTGCCCATATGCCTACTACCCTTGTCCGTTTAGGTGGTAGAGGTTGTGGGTTTGGGAGGTGCTGCCAAAGACTCACTGGTGTGTTGCTACAGTGCATCTTGTCGATCAGAAGTTCTCAAACCTCTTTGGTTAAAGACCTGTTTTCGATTGGATTATTCATCACTAACATTCCCCCCCATCTAAATTATTATAATGTCTAATACTCATTATATGAGAGTGCTGTCTGGAAAGTGTGTTTCAATAATGCTTTTAAGAAAACTGGTATTTATTTAGATATTACTGAAATGGATATGCTGGCTTCTCACTGCAGAGAATGTGTATCCTAGGTGTGATGTTTGACAATGACGTTCGTAAATCATTCTCCACTTCCAGACAGGATCTGCACGTTTTCTTTCCAGCCTTAAGAAAAATGTCGCTTTTGATGAACCTGTATTTTGGCGCCCTTTTTTTGAGTTTAAGTATGTAAATCCCTCTCTCTTGAGCACAACTGAACTCACCTGGTGCCTACCACCACCCTTGGTAACTGTGGGTCTACCTGGTGATCTTTGTGTCATGCCCAATACTTCTCCAATGTGCGGCTCCCTCCTAGGTGAACAGCCAGCATGCTCTGTGCTGCATATGTAGTGACTGCATGCTGCTTATTCACTTACTCTGGACCACGGTGCCCTAGGTGGTCACCCACTCGTAAGAGCAGCTCCCATTCAGTAAGCATTTTCACGTTATTTGGCGGATCCCTTGGAAAGTCTCTGTGGACCCCAATTTGAGAACCACAGTTCAATTGTACACTTAACTGTTGTACAGTGGTTATGTTACTGGTCTAGTAATCCAGAGGCCTAGACTAGTGATCTGGAGGCATGCGTTCAAATCCTGCTACGGCATTTGTGCAATTTAAATTCAATAAATTTAAATAAATCTGGAAAAAAAAGCTAGTATCAGTAATGGTGAACCACCAGATTGTTGTAAAAACCCATCTGGTTCACGAATGTCCTTTTAGGAAACCTGTCATCCTTACCTGGTCTATATGTGACTCCAGACCCACAAAGAATGCAGTGACCCTTAACTGTCCTCTGAAATGGCCAAGCAAGCCACTCAGTTGTATCAAACCACTACAACGAAGCATAAGAAGAATAAAACTGGGCTAACCACCCTGCATCAGACCAGCCATTGGCGAAGTCATCCTCATGAACATCTGGGAACTTGTGTCAAAAATGGGAGAACTATCACACAGACTAGCCAAATAACAGCCTGACACAGTCATATGCACAGAATTATACCTTTCAGACTCCTCTATCACCATCCTCACCAGAGTTGGTGGCGCAGTGGTATACAGTTGGGAGGAATTCTCAGCATTGACTGTGAACCCCATGCAGTCTAATGGAATCTGGTCAAACATGGGCAAGGAAACCTCCTGCTGGTTATTACCCACTGCCCTCCCTCAGTTGATGAATCAGTTCTCCTTCATTTGGAGCACCACTTGGAACAAGCACTGAGGGTAGCAATGACACTGAATGTACTCTGGGTGGGGGGCTTCAAAGTCCATCACCAAAAGTGGCTTGGTAGCAGCATTACTAACCTAGCTGGCTGAGTCTTGAAGGACATAGCTGCCAGCCTGGGCTTGCAGCAGATGGTGAGAGAACCAACAGGTGGGGAAAAACCTACTTGATTTCGTGTTTACCGATTTACCTGTCACAGGTGCATTCGTCCATGATGGTATTGGTGTCCACCGCAAAGTCCTTACGGAGGTGAAGCCCCATCTTCACACTGAGGATACCCTCCATCGTGCTGTATGACGATACCACAGTGCTAAATGGAATAGATTCAGAACTGATCCAGCAGCTCAAAACTGGACATCCGTGAGGTTCTGTGGGTCATAAATAACAGCAGAATTGTGTTCTACAGTCTAACCTCATGACCTGGCATATCCCTCACTGCCATTACTATCAATCCTGATTCAATGAGGAATGCACAAAAGCATGCCAGGAGCAGCATTCCGGCATACATAAAAATGAAGTGCCTACCTGGTGAAGCTACAACACATGCGTGTTAAACAGCGGAAACACTGTGCTATAGACAGAGCTAAGTGATTCCACAACCAACTGATCAGATGAAAGCTTTGCAATCCTGCCAATTCCTGTTGCAAATGGTGGTGTACAATGAAACAATTAATGGAAGGAAGAAGTACCATCAACATCCCTATCTTAAATGTTGGAGCCCAGCAGGTGAGTGCAAAAGACGAGGTTAAGTGTCTGTAACTACCTTCAGCCAGAAGTGCCAAGTGGATGATCCATCTTGGTCGCCTTCTGAGGTCCCCACTGTAACAGTTCCAGCTCTCAGCCAATTTGATGCATTCCACATGATATCAAGAAACGGCTGAGTGAACTAGATATAGCCAAGACTATGGGCCCCGACAACATCCTGGTTACAGTGCTGAAGACTTGTGCTTCAGACCTAGTTGCTCTTCTAGTTTAGCTGTTACAGTATTGTGTCTGCATGAAAAAATGGAAAATTTCCCAGGTCCATTCTGTCCACAGAAGGTAGGACAAATTCAATCCTGGCAGTTTACTGCCCTATCAGCCTACCCTTAATCATTAGCAGAGTGATGGAAGGTGTCGTTGACAGTGCTATCAAGCAGCACTTACTCACTAATAACCTGCTCGGCGCTGTTCTGTTTCGGTTCTGCCAGGACCACTTGGCACCAAAGCTCATTATAGCCTTCCAACATGAACAAAGGAGCTGAGTTCCAGAGGTGAGATGGAAGTGACCACCCTGGACCTTAAGGCAACATTTGATCGAGTGTGGCATCAATAAACTTTAAAAAATTTAAGTCAGTGGGAATTGGGGAAAACTCTCCACTGGTCGGAATCAAACCTAGCACAATGGAAAATTGTTGTGGTTGTTGGACGCCTATCGTTTCAGCCCCAGGACATTGCTGTAGGCGTTTCTGTGTCCTAGGCCCAACCTTCTTCAGCTGCTTCATCAATGACCATCTCTCCATCATGAGGTCAGAGGTGTGGATGTTTGCTGATTGCTCAGTGTGTGAAATATCAGATATGACGAGCAAAATGAGAGAGGAAGTACTAAAGGGTCTGTCATCCTTGAAAGTGGATAAATCGGCAGGGCCAGATGGATTGCATCCCAGGTTGTTCAAGGAAGCTAGGGAGGAAATAGCGGATGTGCTGAGGATCATCTTCAAATTCTCATGAGATACTACCAGAAGAATGGAGGTCTGCGAACATCGGACCATTGCTTAAAAAGGGTGCGAGGGATAGGCCAAATAATTATAGGTTGGTCAATCTGACCTTGGTGGGTACATTATGAGAATTAATTCTGAGGGACAGGATAAACTGCCACTTAGGCATGGATTAATCAGGGGTAGTCCGCATGCATTTGTTCAGGGAAGGTCATGTCTGTCTTCCTTAAAAAACTCAAATCAAGTTAGTAACAAGGAGGATTGATGAGGGTAGTGCAGTGGATGTGGTCTACCTGGATTTTAGTAAGTCATTTGACAAGGTCCCCTCATGGCAGACTGGTCAGTAAAATGAAAGCCCATGGGATACAGGGGAATATGGCAGATTGGATCCAAAATTGGCACAGTGATCCGAAACAGGGTAGTAGTCGATGGATGTTTTTGCGAATGGAAAGTGGTTTCCAGTGGCGTTCCACAGGGCTCAGCATTGGGACCCTTGCTGCTTGTGGTATATATTAATGATTTCGACTTCAATGTGGGAGGCATGATTGGGAAATTTGCTGATGACACAAAAATTGGCTGTGTAGTTGATAGTGAAGAGGATAGCTGCAGACTCCAGAATGATATCGATGGTTTGGTTGAATGGGCAGAAACATGGCTAATAAGAATTCAATCCAGAGAAATGTGAGGTAATGCATTTGAGGAGGGCAAACAAAGCGAGTGAATACACAATAAATGGGAGGATATTGAGAGACCTTGGAGTGTGTGTCCACAGGTCCCTGAAGGTGACCAGTAGATAGAGTGGTGAAGAAGGCATATGGGATGCTTTCATTTATTGGCCGAGGTATAGAATGCAAACAAAAACAAGAAATGCTGGATTCACTCAGCAGGTCTGGCAGCATCTGTGGAAAGAGAAGCAGAGTTAACGTTTCGGGTCAGTGACCCTTCTTCGGAACTGACAAATATTAGAAAAGTCACAGATTATAAACAAGTGAGGTGGGGGTTGGGCAAGAGATAACAAAGGAGAAGGTGCAGATTGGACCAGGCCACATAGCTGACCAAAAGGTCACAGAGCAAAGGCAAACAATATGTTAATGGTGTTTTGAAAGACAAAGCATTAGTACAGATTAGGTGTGAATATACTGAATATAGAACATCAGCAAGTGCAAACCTGAAGAAAAACAACCTGAAAAAAACAGTGGGTAAGCAAACTGAACAAACTAAGATGAAATGAAATAAATGCAAAAAATGTAAAAAGGAATGCAAAAAAAAGGAAGAAAAAATAACTAAAAATGACTAAAAATGAAAGTAAAGTGGGGGGCTGTCATGCTCTGAAATTATTGAACTCAATGTTCAGTCCGGCAGGCTATAGTGTGCCTAATCGGTAGATGAGATGCTGTTCCTCGAGCTTGCGTTGATGTTCACTGGAACACTGCAGCAATCCCAGGACAGAGATGTGAGCATGAGAGCAGGGGGGAGTGTTGAAATGGCAAGCAACCGGAAGCTCGGGGTCCTGCTTGCGGACTGAGCGGAGATGTTCCGCAAAGCGGTCACCCAGTCTGCGCTTGGTCTCCCCAATGTAGAGGAGACCACACTGTGAGCAGCGAATACAGTATACTACATTGAAAGAAGTACAAGTAAGAAGTATAGAATGCAAAAGCAGGGCTGTAATGCTGAAACTATAAAACACTGGTTAGGGAACAGCTGGAGTATTGTGTACAGTTCTGGTCACCACATAATTGCTCTGGAGAGAGTACAGGGGAGATTTACAAGAATGTTGCCAGGGCTTGAAAGTTGCAGCTATGAGGAAAGATTGGATCGGCTAGGGTTGAGTTTCTTAGAACAGAGGAAGCTGAGGGGTGACTTGATTGAAGTGTGAAAAATTATGAGGGGCCTAGGAAGGACTTGTTTTCACCTATTGGAGAGGTCAGTTACCAGGGGGCACAGATTTAAGGTGATTGGTAGAAGGATTAGAGGGGACATGAAAAACGTTTTTACCCAGAGGATGGTGGGTGTCTGGATTTCACTTCCAGGGATGGTGGTAGAGGCAGAAACCCTCAACTCATTTAAAAGGTACCTAGACATGCACCTGAAGTGCTGTAACCTGCAAGGTTACAGACCAGGTGCTGTAAAGTGGGATTAGATTGGATGGCTAGATTTTTCGGCTGGCGCAGACACAATGGCCTGTTTTCTATGGTTCTAAAATTTGAAACTACTTCCAGGTAAAATAATTATCTTATTTTTCATCTTTCTTTTGATGTAGTACAGACAATATGATTGAGCTTGCGCTGTTCCCCCAATAGTCCACTCATTTGAACTAATGTAATTTATTCAACCAGACTTATGCACTTGTATTACTTTGTCTGACATGGTGCCAGTAATTATATGTTATCGTACCATGCCTTAAATTGCTTGTTCCGTGCACATTATTTAGCACATAAAATAAAGAACGGCACATAATCATTTTGGGCTTTTGAAATTTCTGGATGTCATCAGTGCAGCTTTCTTTGCACGCTCGTATTATGGCATCTTTGATCAGATAGGTATCTAGCATGCCTAGATTTAACATGCATACAGAAGTTTGAGCATATGTTGTATTTTTAGCTTTTTTTCTAGTATGTGTTGCAGGTAAATAATTCAGAATGCATGCTAAGAACAGAATTCCATTTAAAAGTACAGATTGTTAAAATTCCAGCCTCACACTATATATTGCTGTCAACAGCACCAACTTATATTTTTCCCTGTGTTGCAATAGTTTGGTGTAGCACCTACATAGCTCGATGAGAAAATAAACTCTCTTTTCCTGAACTGCAAGACAGACCATAAGAAACAGGTTGAAGATGAATTGTCATGGTTTCTTTTTCAGAGACCTGAAACTTTTTTTTTCAACAATATCTTCCTAGCTCTTACAGGCACTGGCTCTTGCTCTTATGTGGTTTCACAAGTGCCCACTCTGTTTTAGTTCCTTTTTTCAGTGATCATTCTTCGTGTGTGAACCAAGACAGTGAGTAACTGTTGGGTATTCAATCTTTGCCAACTTCTGTTAATTGACCTCAGGTGGGACAGCAGTTAGGATGCCACACTTGTGCTCAACCTCCCTTGGGTGGAGAAAGGGGAAAATAGCGGTGTGATTTTGAGTTAGCAATCTGAGAGAGAGTGCATGTGTTGATATCTAATGGGAATAGGGTAGAATTGTATACCAACATTCATTATCTAGACCAGCACACACACACTGTGCGTTTGGACCTATAACTCTGTAGTGCCAGCCTTCAGCAGAGGAAGGGGGAAAATTGGCAAAAATAAAAGTGCACTTTTGATTGGAATGAATAAATAGCAATCAGGAATAGGAACCCTGGATAATTTTGTTCATTACTCTTTTGCTGCTTGGTCCGATGGCACCAAAGGAAAATTTTACACACCTGCCTTTACTGAGATCAGGTAATGGAACACAAACGGGGAATTAAACCTTTTGGTGTTTATGGATTAGTATCTTGCCCAAAGGCTTGCATTTATCAGCTAAATTAATGAAAGAGAGATGGGGATGGCAACCTTAATTATATATAAAATGACATAGAAGTTATAGCACAGAAACAGGCAGCTTAGCCTAACCAGTCTGCATTTGTGCTTTTCCTCCACCTGAAGAGTAGTTCTAAACTTGTGTCTGCCCTGTTTCATAGCCCTTTATTCCCTTTTCCTTCAACCATCTATCTAACCCATTCTTAAAAGTTGACATGATCTCTGCCGAAATCACTAACTTTGGTATTTAGCTTCACAGCCCTCAGTACTTTTTAAAAAAATTACTCCAGCTCTCTGTTCTAAATATTGTACGTTTATCTTGTATCTGTGTCATCATCTTCTAGACTGCTCAATTGGAAGCAGTCTGTTTCTATGTGCACTGTCCCATCTCTACGTAATTTTAAACATCTCTATGAAATCACCCCATATTCTTCCTCTGTTCTAACAGAAACAGCCCCAGTTTTTGAAGTCAGTTTTTATTTGTGTTACCTTACACCAGTTAGTTTCTGAATGAATCTGTATTGCCTCAATATCCTTCCTATTGTGTGGAGTGCAACACTGTACACACCATTCCCAACAGTTGTCTCACTTGAGGATTTGCAGATTTTTATATTCTGTACATCTTCTCATAAAGGCCAATATTCATTAGCTTTTTAAGGCCTTATCCACTTGAGATGCTGCTTTTAATGTCTTATGAACCTGAATCTTTTTTTTTCCCGCCCATCTCAATTTCTATTCCCTTCCACATCATCCAAACATCCTGCTCTCCGAATTCAAAGTATAATTTTTTTAACCAAAATGTACCACCTCTCATTTGCTAACATTGAACATTTTAAACATGTCGAACTTCTGGGCAGGAGTATGTTGAATTAAATCCAGCTTTGAGTTTGTAACTTTACTGAGTACTGGCCCATTGAAAACACTGTTCCCCTGAACTATTGTGCTGGTTCAAGCTATTTTAGCATCTGCACTTAACTCAAGTGTTTGAATCAAAATAAGATAAGCTTGGGAAAAATCAGATTTGGAAACTGCTTTGAGTTCAGCTCTACAAATCTGTGTATTCATGATGGCAGCAGTCAAAGTAATTTTAATAGTGGTAGATTGGGAATTCTTTGCAGTCTTCAGTAGTTTGTTTGGATCCTAATCTTTAAAATAAAGTGCTTTTTCAGGGCTTCCTGGTTTACCACTGAGGTGTAACTGATCAGAAAGCTGATGTATTTAAATTACAACCTCTATTCATCCCCTGGTTAGGGAAAGGAAAGAAAAATTTAGCCAGTTGCTTCTCGTTGCAATCCCGGCACCACTGAAACTGGAGGGTTAAAGAGAAAATCAGCAGTGTTGACATCATGAATAGTCAACTTGACGGTCTCAATCTTGCCTCAGAAACAAATAATGGCTGCTGTTAGCCTACCACAAGCTGCTACCTTTGAGAGTTGTAGGAAGCGTTGCTGTTAGAAGTTAACAATATTGTATCTCCATAATCTGGCACTGTTGGAAGTTTCTCTACTGAACTACAAAACCCAGATGATAGTCCATGTCTGATTGGGGTGTTACTTGGTTTCCAATAAGTCAGTTATTTAGAGTTGTTTTTGCTCAGCTGTTTATGTACAGTGGAGCTGGTGAGAATTCCACAATCGCTCACTCAGTGGATTCTAATTATGAATACACAGTCTGAAATCAAATAAGCAGTCTTTAAAATGAGTCAAGTCTGGCAGCTTTGTTTAATGGCCTTTAATGAACTTCTTTAGCAGCCTGTATCATAGCAACACGTTTTATTACATGGCAATATAGGAAACCAGTTTGCAGATAGAGCTCTGCACATTCATTTATTTTCCCATCTTCGCACTTTATTCTTAGCATCTTACCTCAGGAATACACAAACTGCTTTGACGTTTTTGCCAATAAATCCTGATTTGGTTGAAGTGTAATCCTTTGTTCCTGTGATGAAACAGTCAACTAATTTAGATCTCAAGTTCACAAGCTATTTTATAATTTAGCTCTTGGATTGTCTCATAAAAATTGCAATAAAAATTCACCAATTTTATTTTTTATGCTTTAAAATCAGTTCCTGCTGCATATTTTCAAGCTTAAAACTTAAAATGCCGATGGGTTTTGTAAAACTGTTTTATCCTTCTGTGTATTGCTGTTGTATAAAAGTGGTAAAAGCCTTGTTCAAAAAGGCTAGTATGGAAAGTGAAGGTAATAAGATACTTTTCTGAGTTTAGGTTAAGGCATGTTTTGAGTGGAATTCATGGTTTTTTCTCTGTCTTGTGATACACCTGATCTGGGAATAGTTGATATTGACACTGAACTCAAAAAAATTGGAAGTGTTCCTCCAGTTCCAAGCTCTTGTTCTGTAAGTTATTATTTTGGGTGCAATAAAATTTAAGTAAATAAAAACTGCAGATCTTTAAAGTGTTTAATTTCTGTTTTTTCTGCTATGCATTCATTCACTCATTGAACCTCAATGGAAGTACCTTGCTTAAGTTTAGCAGTGTAATCTAAATAGAGGATATCAGAGCATTCCATCACCATGGTTTGAGTGATTTGTTTTATATTTGTGTTTGTTACCATTGTATCAGTAGTTAGTTTTGCACGTGGGTTACTCAAGGACAGGCTCCACAAGCTCGCCTATGGCTGGACTCTTGCCTTACAGATTTGTGTTCCAGATAAACTGTAGAATTACCATTCTGTCCCTAAGCCTTTATTTCTAAACGCTGTCATTATATACTATACATCCTGTACTCCCTTGTTGTAACTTGTTCAATTCTTTCAAAGCTCTTAAATGGCCAGCTGGTGAAAGAAAATGATGCGTCTCTTGCAAAATGACATCTCTTTGAGATAGCTAGTTTTGCATTCAGTTCCTACACTTTTGCGAATTGAACACCGTTACAGTAATAAAGCTACTCAAATGTCAAGAGCCCCTACATTACTGTAATAAGTTAAAATACAATTTTAATTGAATGAATTTTAAGTATAGCATCTGTTTACCCCATCCCTTTTGCCTTTCTTATTATTATTTTTAAAAACTTTCCATTTTACTTTTGTCCCATTTTTTTTGTATCTTATTTCTTTTAATACAGAACTAAAATGCTTTTATTTTTCTTCCTTTATGCCTCTTTTTTTATTCTTTTGTCTACTTGAAGATGAAAACTACTTTTAAAATGTGAAGTGATTTATTTTGGTAGGAAGAAAACAATATAAAAACAAGGGAACAATGTTAAAGGGGTTGCAAGAGCAGAGGGACCTGCGTGTATATGTGCATAAGTCATTGAAGATGGAGGTTATGTCGCACTTGTATAAAACACTAGTTCAACCTCAGCTGGAGTATTGCATCCAGTTCTGGGCGCTGCACTTTAGGAAAGATGTGAAGGCGTTGGAGAGAGTGAAGCAAAGATTCATGAGAATGGTTCCAGGGAGGAGAAACTTTAGTTATGAAGATGGATTGGAGAAGTTGGGACTGTTTTCCTAGGAGAAGAGAAGGCTCAGACGTGATTTGATAGAGATATTCAAAATCATGAGGGGTCTGGACAGAGTAGATAGGGAGAAACTGTTCCCACTCGTGAAAGAATGAGAGGGCACAGATTTAAGGTAATTGGCAAATAAAGCAATGGCGATATGAGAAAAAACGTTTTCATGCAGTGAGTGGTTAGGATCTCGAATGCACTTCCAGAGAGTGTTGTCGAGGCAGGTTCAATTGAGGCATTCAAAAGGGAATTAGATAGTTATCTGTAAAGAAAGAATGTGCAGGGTTACAGGAGAAGGCGGGGGAATAGCATTAAATGAATTGCTCATTCCGAGAGCTGGTGCAGACACGATGGGCCGAATGACCACCTTCTATAATGTGAAAATCACCTGATTAGCTAAAAATGTTCTAAAGATTATATATTTAACCCTGTCAAAAGCCATGATAGTGATGATTGACATGGTTGCATCACAGATAAGACCATATCTATCTCTGATGGATTAAACATGTCAAACCAGGAAGGGCTGCTAACAAGCTCGTTATCCTCAGAGGAAGCATACAGGCACTAAGAACCATGTTCCTGCAGTTTGTGAATTCACTACATTAGTTCCCTGTTCCTTAAAGTTATTTCACGCTTGAGTTTTATTTAAGTTGTATTAAGCTCTTGCTTTCCCAAGCATCTAATTGAGGGTCCCCTCCCCACTTCCTGGTTCTTCAGTTGTTGAGAAAGGGTAACGTATCAGTAGCTACTTTTTCCTGAGGATTGTATCTCTTCATGGCAAGCTCACTAGTAGCTCAAAAATACTAAGTATACTTCAGCAACAACCCCTCCCCTGAGTGCTTGAACAGCCTTTACCTCCAACACCATCTTGACTTGGACTTGTATTGCCATTCCTTCATTGTCACTAGGTCAATAATCTGGAATTTCCTACCGAACACTGACGTGGGAGCAGCATCACCACACAAGGATTGCAGCGATTCAAGAAGGCAGGCCACCACCACCATCAACACTTCAGGACAACTAAAGATGGGCAATAGATAGCCCTTGACAGTGTTGCCTTAGACTGAGAACAAATTAATTTGACCCTAATGAAATAATTAACATGTACAGTATTAGTCCCACAATGCGACCAGGTTGTCTTCTGTGTCCCTGTCTTATTTTATTTATTATTTAGAGATACAGCACTGAAACAGGCCCTTCGTCCCACCGAGACTGTGCTGACCAACAAGCACCCATTTATACTAACCCTACAGTAATCCCATATTCCCTACCACCTACCTACACTAGGGGCAATTTACAATGGCCAATTTACCTATCACCTGCAAGTCTTTGGCTGTGGGAGGAAACCGGAGCACCCGGCGAAAACCCACGCGGTCACAGGGAGAACTTGCAAACTCCGCACAGGCAGTACCCAGAATTGAGCCCGGGTCCCTGGAGCTGTGAGGCTGCGGTGCTAACCACTGTGCCGCCCGTGTGTTTTGTATAATGTAACAGCTTTAAAAAAAAAAAAATCCTGAAGTTCTACAATTGGAACCATATTATGAATTTTAATAAGTTTATAGAACCTGGAACAAAGTGCAATGATATGGATAATTCTTGTTGACCAAGAGAGGAGCTGTGATGAAGTTGAGGCTTTACAGCCTGAAAAGAGACATCTCAAGTGGGGACTTGATGGTGCATAAGATACTAAAATGAGTTAAGTGAAAATAAACTCAGTGCAGTACTTTTAGATGCAGCAGGACAAGAAGGCACAGATTCAGGATTGTGAAGGAGCTGGCAATACATTTTTTACACAAAAAAATAGTAACACTGACAGTAAAAGAGAGACTATATTCTGACTTGGTGTGTATGATGCCGTGGGAGATTGTATTTACACGGCTGACCTTTAATGCCCTCAGGGTTCAGCAATAAAATGTCTTGAGTGTCATCCACATCCTAAAAGCAAATATTAAAATAATTAAAAAAGCTAAGAGCATACATAATAGACAATTAACAGAAGACAAAGGGCACATACACAAGAATATAAGATACAGGAGCAGGAGTAGACCATATGGCCCATCGATCGTAGGATTCAACTCCACTTTCCCGCCCTCTCGCCATACCCCTTGATTCCCTGAGAGATCAGCAATAAAAGGGCCGATTTTTTTTTTTTTCCATCTCCTCGCTCTGCTGTTAATCACCTCTTCTCCACTGGGCCATCCATCCACTACCCCTCTCTGCCAACCTCCCCCCACCCCTGATCTTCACCACTCACAAGTCCCATTCATTCTCCTCAAGGGCAGGTGCTGAGGGACCAAAGGCCCTCTTCTGATCTGAGAACATTAAGCGTTGACCATACTGATGTCTTTGGAAAAGTATGAAGGCTTATAGTAAAGTAAACAGTGATTTGTTTCCATTGGAGGAGAAGTTAGAAAAATTCATTTACATGTAAGGTGTTAGAATGTGGAATTCTTTCCCAGAAACTATTTTTGAAAATGATAAATGTTAATAGGTAAGAGGGAGTGAGTAGGAGAGTGGGATGGTACCTCTTCCTTCCATTAGTTGTTTAATTGTACACCACCATTTGCAACAGGAATTGGCAGGATTGCAAAGCTTTCATCTGATCAGTTGGTTGTGGAATCACTTAGCTCTGTCTATAGCATAGTGTTTCCGCTGTTTAACATGCATGTGTTGTAGCTTCACCGGGTAGGCGCTACTTTGGAGAAACACAGCGTGACAGACCTGATGGGTAAATGTCCCATTTTTGTGCTGTCATATTCTCTGATTCTGTGCTTTGTTGCTACATAAGTTCTATACTATTCCAGGTGACTTGCTTCCAGGCAGTGCCAATACTGCTTTTGATCCAGTTTATTTGAGGTCCATATTGGGCTGGCTTCAGTTCAAATTTCTTTCCTTTTATTCCCCTTAAGTGAGAAAATGGTTGACCACTGCTTGGTGCTTTATTCCTAATTCACCAAATAAGAAATCTGGGGTGTGAACTTTCAACCTACCAGACTCCAGGCAGCTACAGCTCCTGTCTGATTGGTTGGAATATTTTCAATTTATTTACTCATTATGGTTGCAATATAGGAAAGAACATGCAAATGTAATCCTGAGTTTAGTCTGATGGCTGATTAAGTCACGAAGCAATTGTTGAATATGTGGTCAATTCACAACACTAACTTTGCCTTAAGGTAAGAAGTGAAGGATCTTTTAAGAGAGTCAGGATTACTTTCCTTTTATGCTTAAAATCCTAAAATTAGAGCTAGGTCATCAAGAAGTGAAATCACAAAGGGTAGTGAGAATGTGGAATCCTTTCCATCCAAAAGATGCTGGGTCAATTGAAATGTTCAAGACTGAGAAACACACATTTTTATTGGTATATAGATCAAAGCTGTGTGCTTGGATTTGAGGTACATGATCTAATTGAATGGTTGAGCAGGCTCGAGGGGTAGAATGGCTTACATATGTACGAATGTTCGTATATATGGAATGAAGGAAAAAGCTAGTGAAGTCTCATTTGATAACTTAAGTTTAAGGAGGCTATAGTTTTTTTAATATGACGTCTGCAAACACGACATGAAGTCCTGTGACATTGACCACAAGTCGTGGGAGTCAGTTGCCAGTGATCGCCAGAGGTGGCGGACAGCTATAAAGGCGGGGCTAAAGAGTGGCGAGTCGAAGAGTCTTGGCAGTTGGCAGGAAAAAAGACAGAAGCGCAAGGAGAGAGCCAACTGTGTAACAGCCCCGACAACCAATTTTATCTGCAGCGCCTGTGGAAGAGTCTGTCATTCTAGAATTGGCCTTTCTAGCCACTCCAGGCGCCGCTCCACAAACCGCTGCCCGCCTCTAGGTGCTTACCCATTGTTTCTCGAGACAAGGAGGCCAAAGAAGGTGTAGAGCTAATTAAACTGAGGTGATCAGAGTTAAGACCACCTGTCTTCCTTTTCCTTTTCTAACAAAATCTCTTGCTTCTATGCTGCTGCCATGGCAGGGTCTCCATGACCAAATGCAGGATCACTTCACTCTTTTAAAACTATTAAAAGAACACCCTAGCTAACAATACAATCCAGCAACTAGCAAGCTTGTTGTAAAGATATTGCTAATCCATATTATAGTTGTAAGATTGTTTACTTTATATTTACTATAAAATGCATATCTGATTGACTCTTGAGAAACTGATGTAAAACTTACATGCTGACTGATACAGGAACTTACCTAAAATCTGTTAATTGTACAATGCAATATGGTCACTACATGATGAGATGCTGGACTTGTCCTTGTACTTATACCGCATGTCTACAGGAAAACAGGAACACAAATGATGAGAAGCAACATCAGTGCTGTCTGTCTAGGAGACATGCTTGGCTAGAACCTGTGGAATACATATCCAGAGTGAACTATATCAGATTTCTGCAAAGCTAAAAACAAAGTACTCGGTATGTAATTGTGTTACCAGGAAATACCAGTAGATGTCAATGTTTGTATATGAATTTACACTCAAGAAGTCAAATGTAATTGCTTTGAATGATTTTCCTTACATAAAATAAACAAAACCCACTGGTCCTGAAAAAAACTGTACATAATTGACCTCTTGTCTTGGAGATGTTATGTGAAGAAATGAAATTAAAAGGGCGTTATATGGCACCCATTCCAGTTAAGGGAGATTGCTTCCAGGTTTGGAGTTAAATTACAGTAGAATGGAAAGTAACGTCACCTTAGATTTTTAAAAATTTAGTGATATTTACCTGCTGGATATCAAAGCCTAAGATTAATAAAGATATGTTTTTCTTAAAAGTTAATACACCAGGAATGAGTAACCATAATATAGAATTTTACGTTATGTTTGAAAGTGAGGTAGTTCAATTGAAGCCAGGGTGTTAAATTTGAACAAAGGAAATTATAAACGTAATGAGGGGCAAATTGGTTGAGGTGGATTGGGAAAATGCATTAAAAGGTATGACCGTACATAGGCATTGGATAGTCTTTAAAGCATCATTACATAATTTACAGCAATTATACATTCCTTCAAGGCACAAAAACGCCAAAAGAAAAGGCAGTCAATCGTGGATAACAAAAAAAGTTAATGATTGTATAAGATTAAAAAAAAAAGGCCTTTAAAGTTGCCAGAAATAGTAGTAAACCTGAGGATTGGGAGGATTTTAGAATACAACAGAGGACCAAGAAACTGAAAAAGGGAGAATAGAATGTGACTGTAAACTAGCAAAAAACATTAAAAATGGACTGTGAAACCTTCTGCAGGTACATAAAAAGGAAACATTTGGCCACGACAATCGTGGGTCCATTACAGGCAGAGTCAGGAGAATTTATAATGAGGAATAGAGAAATGGCAGATAAGCTAAATGATTACTTTGTGTCTGTCTTCACTGAGAAAGATATAAGAAATCTCCCAGAACTGGAGATCCAAGGGAGAATGAGGAATTGAAGGAAATCACTATTAGTAAGAAACTTGTATTGGAGAAGTTAATGGGGCTGAAGGTTGATAAGTCCCCAGGATCTGATATTCTACATCCCAGAATGTTGAAAGAGGTAGCTAACGAGATAGTGGATGCATTGGTGATCATCTTCCAAAATTCTGTAGATTCTGGAATGGTTCCTGCAGATTGGAAGGCAGCAAATATCACCCCACTATTTAAGAAAGGAGGGAGAGAGAAACCGGGTACTACAGATCTGTTAGCCTTCCATCAGTCGTCGGGAAAATGTTAGAAACTATTTGAAAGGATGTGATAAATGGACACTTGGATAATACTGATCTGATTGGGCATAGTCAACATGGATTTATGAATGGGAAGTCATGTTTGTTGAACCTGTTGGAGTTTTTCTGAGGATGTTACTAACAGAATTGATAATGGAGAGTCAGTGGACATAGAACATAAGAACATAAGACCGAGGAGCAATAGTAGGCAATTCAGCCCCTCGAGCCTGCTCCGCCATTCAATACGATCATGGCTGATCTCCTATCGGCCTCAGTTCCACTTTCCTGCCCGTTCTCCATAACATTTCAACCCTTTACTAATTGAAAAATCTGTCTATCTCCTCCTTAAATTTACCCAATGTCCCGGCATCCACCGCACTCTGGGGTAGTTAATTCCACAGATTCACGACCCTTTGAGAGGTAATTTCTCCTCATTCCTGTTTTAAATCTGCTACCCCTTATCCTAAAACTATGACCTCTTGTTCTAGATTGCTCCACCAGAGGAAACATCCTCTCTGTGTCTACTTTGTCAATCCCCTTAATCATCTTATATACCTCAATTAGATCTCCTCTTATTCTTCTAAACTCCATAGAATAAATGCCTAAACTGCTCAATCTCTCTTCATAAAACAAACCCCTCATCTCTGGAATAAGTCTAGTGAACCTCCTCTGAACTGCCTCCAATGCAACTACATCCCTCAAGTACGGGGACCAGAACTGTACGCAATACTCCAGGCACGGTCTCACTAATGCCTTGTACAGTTGCAGCAACACTTCCCTACTTTTATACTCTATTCCTTTAGCAATAAATGCCAAAATTTCATTTGCCTTCCTTATCACCTGCTGTACCTGCATACTAGTTTCTTGCGTTTCATACACGAGGACACCCAGATCGCTCTGCACTGAAGCACTCTGAAGTTTCTCTCCATTTGCCTTTCTATTCTCCTGACCAAAATGGGTAACCTCACACTTATCCACCCATGTTAAACTCCATCTGCCAAATTTTGACCCATTCACCTAACCTATCTATATCCATTTGTAAATTTCGTATTTCTTTATTGCAACTTACTATCCCACCTATTTTAGTATCATCTGCAAATTTGGCTATAGTAACTTCTATCCCTGCATCCAAGTCATTAATATAGATTGTAAATAGTTGGGGCCCGAGGACCGAACCCTGTGGCAATTCACTAGTTACATCTTGCCAACCAGAAAAGGACCCCTTTATCCCGACTCTGTTTTCTGTTGGTTAGCCAATCCTCTATCCAAGCTAATAAATTGCCCCTAACCCCATGTGATTTTACATTGTGTATTAACCTTTTGTGCGACACCTTATCAAATGCCTTCTGGAGTTCAGATATACTACATCTACAGGATCCCCATTATCCACTTTACTTGTTACATTTTCGAAGAACTCTAGCAAATTAGTCAAACATGACTTACCCTTCATAAAACCATGCTTATTTTGATGGATTGCATTTTGATTTTCTCAATGTCCTGTTATTACTTCCTTAATAATGGATTCTAACAATTTCCCAACGACAGATGTTAAACTAATTAGTCTATAGTTTCCTAATTTCTGTCTCCTTTTTTGAATAAGGGTGTTAGATTAGCATTTTTCCAACCCAGTGGAACCTTTCCCGCATCCAGGGAATTTTGGAATATTATAACGAATGGATCCACTATCTCCGCTGCCACTTCCTTTAAGACCCTAGGATATAGGCCATCAGGTCCTGGGGATTTGTCTGCCTTCAATCCCAATAGTTTGCTCAGTACATTTTCCCTAATGATTGTGATTGTTCTAAGTTCCTCCCTTCCTATAACCTCTGCATTACTTGTTACTTTTGGGATGGTACTCGTGTTCTCCACTGTGAAAACGGAGGCAAAATACTGATTTAGTGTCTCCGCCATTTCTGTGTTCCCCACCATTAACTCTCCAGTCTCATCCTCCAAGGGACCAACATTCTCTTTAGTACTCTCTTCCCTTTTATATACTTATAGAAGCTTTTGCTATCTGTTTTTATATTTTGCGCTAGTTTTCTTTCATAATCTCTTTGCTCTTTTTATTACTTTTTTAGTAACCCTTTGTTGATCATTAAAAGTTTCCCAATCTTCCAGCTTGCCACTGGCCTTTGCAATATGGTATGCCTTAGATTTTGTCTTTCTGTTAACCTTAACTTCCTTGCTCAGCCATGAATGTTTTTTCCCCCTCTTAGAATCTTCCTCTCTGGAATATATTTTAGTTGGGTGGATTTGACTATCTCCTTAAACATCTGCCACTGCTCATCAACTGTCCTACCTTTTAGTCTTCCTGCCCAGCCCACTAGGGCCAAATCTGTCCTCATGCCTATGTAATTACCTTTGTAATAGGATACTTGGATTTTCAGAAGGCTTTTGGTAACGACCCCCACAGGAGGTTGGTTAGAAAAATTAAAGCACATGGAATCTTCTTTGGCCTCCTTGTCTCGGGAGACAATGGGTAAGTGCCTGGAGGTGGTCAGTGGTTTGTGAAGCAGCGGCTGGAGTGGCTATAAAGGCTAATACTAGAGTGGCAGACTCTTCCACAGGTGCTGCAGAAAAAATTGGTTGTCGGGGCTGTTACACAGTTGGCTCTCCCCTTGCGCTTCTGTCTTTTTTTCCTGCCAACTGCTGTCTCTTTGACTCGCCATACTTTAGCCCCGCCTTTATGGCTGTCCGCCAGCTCTGGCGATCGCTGGCAACTGACTCCCACGACTTGTGATCAATGTTACAGGACTTCATGTCGCGTTTGCAGACGTCTTTAAAGTGGAGACATGGACGGCCGGTAGGTCTGATACCAGTGGTGAGCTCGCTGTACAATGTGTCCTTGGGGATCCTGCCATCTTCCATGTGGCTCACATGGCCAAGCCATCTCAAGTGCCGCTGACTCAGTATGGTGTATAAGCTGGGGATGTTGGCCGCCTCGAGGACCACTGTGTTGGAGATGCGGTCCTGCCACCTGATGCCAAGGAGGCAGCGAAGATGGAATGAATTGAGACGTCGCTCCAGGCTGACATACATTGTTCTGGCCTCGCTGCCGTAGAGCAAGGTACTGAGGACGCAGTCTTGATACACTCGGACTTTTGTGTTCCGTGTCAGTGCGCCATTTTCCCACACTCTCTCTCTCTTGGCCAGTCTGGACATAGCAGTGGAAGCCTTTCCCATGCGCTTGTTGATTTCTGCATAGAGAGACAGGTTACTGGTGATAGTTGAGCCTAGGTAGGTGAACTCTTGAACCACTTCCAGAGCGTGGTCGCCGATATTGATGGATGGAGCATTTCTGATGTCCTGTCCCATGATGTTCGTTTTCTTGAGGCTGATGGTTAGGCCAAATTTGTTGCAGGCAGCCGCAAACCTGTCGATGAGACTCTGCAGACACTCTTCAGCGTGAGATGTTAATGCAGCATCGTCGCAAAGAGGAGTTCCCTGATGAGGACTTTCCGTACTTTGGTCTTCGCTCTTAGACGGGCAAGGTTGAACAACCTGCCACCTGACCTTGTGTGTAGGAAAATTCCTTCTTCTGCAGACTTGAAGGCATTGATGATCAGCCATGATCATATCGAATGGCGGAGCAGGCTCGATGAGCTGAATGGCCTACTCCTGTTCCTATGATGGCAGCTTGATTAATCGTTTTATAGAGCTGAGATATGAAGTCTGAAATATTAAATGATACTGGTGATTACTGAAGTCAAACTGAACTGCCCAGCATTGTATTGTTTTTACTGATTCAGAGAACTGAGATCTGTTCGATTTGTTAATGCTACAAATCGTTGCGTATATTAAGATCTTACAAGTAAATTATTTTAATAATGTATGGTTAAAGAACTAGTTTTAAATCTTTTTTATGTGTAGAAGAAGGAAACCATGTGTTCTGACCATATCTGTCCATTTGTGAATGTCATTGATTTGTCAGCCGACTGAAAATGTTTCATTCCATTTTGACCAAATTCATTCTTGTCGTCCTTGTTTTTTTTTTCAAAATAGGTATCCTAACAGTTTACATGTGGAAACTGTTATCTTAACCTCTGTTCCTTGTTTTCTTCAAACATGCAAATGATTTTCTGCCATTGGACATTTTTTTATTTGAGGAAGCAGAAGTGCTAGGAATTGTCAGTGTGCCAAATGGTATGTAAATGTTTTGTACTTGACCACTAAGTTGTCAGGTCAGTAACTTAAAAGTTAATATCTGCTGAATCATCCCATGGTGAGAGCTTTCAACTCGGCACATTTCTGAAAAAGTGCTTGCATGCGCTTTTACTGGTGAGTAGGAACTGTTATGTAGCTGCCCTCAATGGCTAGCTGGTTAAGCTGAGCCATGAGCAAGATACTGCTTTCAGTCATCTCAGTTAGCTGATCTAAACTGGGTTTTTAGTACAGGGCACTGCAATTTGACTTGGTACTCTTCGGGGCTAGCGAGGAAAAATCAGGCAGGGCTCTGTTCAAGAAAATACTGTATCTTGAAATATAATTTGGGTTCTGGCCTGTTGAATCAGACACTGTTGTGTATGTATAAATTTAAATTTTATTAATAGCAGACTTCACATACAAAGCAGCAACATGACCATAGTACTAAGAAGACATTGGATTGCATATCACTATGGGGCTATCTTTTATAAGAGGACGCATTGATTCCACCAACTGAGATTCATTGTAGCACCCCCACCTAGGTTTAGACCTTCTCCTTTATACCCTTCCTTATCACTGTGTGACAGCTTTGACTGCAACTCCCTTTTTGTTTCTCGGCCTTTAAATGAGCTTTACCACACTTTTCTGGTCAGATGGCTGCTGTTGCTGATTTTAGACTTCACATATTGGGAGGGCTGAAGCCACTGTCTTCAGCCCCGCTCCAAACTCCATTCCCCAGCTACCAACCCCATCCCTCTCCCTTGGAGAGCCAGAATGGACTCGATGGTCTGAATGACTTCCTTCTCTGCTGTAAATGACTCTGTGACAACTGTCTGAGACTAAACTAGACAGTTCATCACCTTGCTGTCATATTTGGCCCTGAGATGAGCTTCTGACCACACATCCATGCCATCACTAAGACTGCCTATTTCCACCTCCATCCATCACTTCGTCCCTGCCTAAGCTGATCTGCTAAAACCGTCATTCATGCCTTTGTTATCTCTAGACTTGACTATTCCGACGGATGCCTATCCAGTCTCCCACATTGTATCTTCTTTAAACCTGGTCATCCATAACTCTGTTGCCCATGTCCTTACTCACATCAAGTGCTATTCACCTATCACCTCCCTGCTCGCTAACCTCCACTGGCTTCCAGTCAAGCAAATTGTCGATTTTCAAATTCTTATCTTTGTTTTCAAATCTCTCCATGGCCTTGCCACTGTCTATCTCTGTAATCTTCTCCAGCCTCACAACTTTCTGAGATATCTGCGCTCATCTTAATACTGGCCTCTTAAGCAACCCTGATTTTCTTTTTAATTGCTGTGCCATTGTTGCCATGCTTTCAGCTGCCGAGGCCCTAGGTTCTGGAATGTCTTCCCTTAACCTCTCTGGCTGTCTATCTCTCTTCTTTCAAGGTGATCCTTAAACCTACCTCCTTCACCAAGCTTATGGTCATCTCTCCTCCTGAGGTCCCTCGCATCCCAGATGCCAGTCTTCAGCCAATTTGATTCACTCCAAGTGACATCAAGGAACGGCTGAAGGCACTGAATTATGCAAAGACTGTGGGCCCTGACAACATTCCGGCAGTCGTATTAAGAAATTGTGCTCCAGAACTAACCATGCTGTTGGCCAAGCTGTCCAGTACAGCTACAAAACTGGCATCCACCCGACGATGTGGCAAATTGTCCAGGATATAGGCACGCTAGCAAGGCCAGCATTTGTTGCCCATCTCTAATTGCCCTTGCCAACTGAGTGGCTGGCCAGGCCATTTCAGAGGACAGTTAGGAGTCAACCACATTGCTGTGGGTCTGGAGTCACGTGTAGGCCAGACCAGATAAGGACGGCAGATTTCCTTCCCTAAAGGATATCAGTGAGTTGGTGGGTTTTTACGACAGTCAATAGTTTCATGGCACCATTACTGAGACTAGCTTTCAATTCCAGATTATTTCCATGGTGGAATTTGGACCTGTGTCCCCAGGGTATTATCCTGGGCCTCTGGATTACTAGTTTATTGACATTGCCAATACACCACCATCTCCCCAGGAGATGGATTGATGGAGTACTCTCCACTTGCCTGGATGAGTGCAGTTCCAACAACACTCAAGAAGCTTGACACCATCCAGGACAAAGCAGCTCGCTTGATCGGCACTGCATCCACCACCTTTAAACATTCACTTCCTCCACCACCAACGCACAGTGGCAGCAGTGTGTACCATCTACAAGATGGACTGCAGCTACTTGCCAAGACTCCTTCGACAGAAGTTTCCAAGCCTGTGATCTCTACCACCTAGAAGGACAGTGCAGCAGATGCACGGGAACACCACCACCTGCAAGTTCCCCTCCAAGTCACACACCATGCTGTCTTGGAACTATATTGTTCTTCCTTCACTTTTGCTGGGTCATAAACCTGGAACTCCCTCCCTAATATCTCTGAGTGTATTTACACCACAAGGACTACAGTGGTTCAAGAAGGCAGCTCACCACTACCTTCTCAAGGGGACAAGCAACAAATTTTGGCCTTGGCAGTAATGCTCACATCCCATGAATGGAAAATAAAAATGCCCTTATTTGACTCGGTGCCTGGAACCTTGGGACCTTTTATGACATTAAAGATGCCAGCACATTCCCATCTTTTCATACAATTGTTCTGACTTTGGAAATCTCTCAACTTAAAGACCTGCAGATCATTTTCATACATCCAGACTTTGCATTCCCCATGAGGGCATTTGCATGCTATATGATTTGTTTGTTTCTCATATGGTGTCACCACATTCCAGATGTTGATTAGCTGTTTCAAAATGTTATGCTTTAAAACTACATTCTTTCTCAAACAAAAAGGTAAACCTGCATACAGCTACAATATGCTTAGTGACCTTGTGATCTATGAAGCAAAGAATTGACAGTATCACATTAGCAAACTATATTAAATTCTGCTGTTACTCTGATTAACTGTTTGCAATCTAGTTCATTACATTCACAAGTTATTATTCAACAGTACATTACTATCTTGGGACCCCTGCTGGAAGTTTATGCATGTGGACGACAGGTGGGGATTGGGTTGTGCTTGAGTGACCTGACCTGCCATTGAGCAGTCTGTTGTCATTCACCTTCTCAGAGCACACATGAAGAATGGCCATTTCGATAAGATTTCCCATCCGTAGTGTAGTTTCATGAGGTCAGGCTCTAGTTGATTTTAAATCATTTCTGCCCTACGCTGTTTGCTATGGAGCTGGTCTTCCTTGTAATTCACATGATGGAACGTGGTAAAATTCTGCTTGTGTACAGTTGGTAATGCTATGCTAGAGATAATAGTAAGAGTACAGAGATGTCTTTTTATAATACTGGATTTTTAAAATTTCATGTGATATGACGCCGCTGGCAAGGCCAGCATTTGCTGCCCATCCCTCATTGCGCTTAAGATAGGTGAAGATAAAACATTGCCTTATTAAAGTATTTCATATGAATTTGAATGATCTAACCAGTGCTATTCTTTTTAAAAGCTGGAAAACTAGGTGACCCGAAGACTGTGTGTTGGTGTACTATATTTACCTGTGTAACTAACTGGGTTACAATAAGTTTTTAAGAATTTATATCTGATTTTGATTGTTGACCTATTGCTGGATCTGAAGGGATATAATCTTTTTAAACACGATTGTCTTTTACTTAGTGAGCCAAGGTAAATGTAAATGCTGTATCTTTTGGTCAAGCTACAAGCATTTGATTTGGGATGTCTGTAATGTACAGATTTTAACTGAACATGAGTGGCATTCATCACTGATTTAAAAAAAACTTGTATTGTGAGAATGGCCCATTTGTTTGTGTGATTATGAAATTAATCACCATAGAGAGAAAAATACAGAATTCCAATCAAGTAAATGGAGGGAGGGATTTCATATACTTTTCTTAGCAAAGTTTACATTAAAAATTATATTTGCAGCAAAATGTACTTGTCATTTGCCACAGAAATTTGAAAATTTGGGCTGCTGTTATGAAAATGGTTGCTTCAGTTTATGGATGTTGACATGCCTGTAAAAACTTTGACTCTTAAAACATTAACCAGCTGTTTACTGTGGGATTTTGAGAAATCATCTTTTTGCACAATATTGTGCTAAAAGTGGTCAGTATACCTCGGTGACTCTCACATCATCTGGTTTTTCAAGAAAACCTTTTCAGGGATTATTTTTCTGCTTTTTTTTCCCCCTCACTCCATAAATTAGTCCTTCAAGTTGTTAGCTTAGCTTAAAGTGTGTAATGAGGCAGACTATTAGCAAATGTTCGAACAGATTCAGATGCAAGCATGAAAAGTTGCATATGATTTTAGTAAGAGTGACCTAATGATATATAATTATATATCGGCGATATAGTTTTAAGTCAAGATGGTGTGTGTATGGAGGGGAACTTGCAGGTGGCGGTGTTCCCATGCATCTGCTGCCCTTGTCCTTCTAGGTGGGAGAGATAGCGGGTTTGGAAGGTGCTGTTGAATGGTCGTTGGTGAGTTGCTGCAGTGCATCTCGAATATGGTACACACTGCTGCCACTGTGTGTCGGTGGTGAAGGGAGTGAATGTTGAAGCTGGTGGGTAGGGTGCCAATCAGGCACCACTACCAAACGCATCTTCCCCTCCCTTCCCCTGTCAGCATTCCGAAGGGATCATTCCCTTCGTGACCCCCGGTCCACTCCTCCATTACCCCACCACCTTGTCCCTGTCCCATGGCACCTTCCCCTGCAATCGCAGGAGATGTAATACCTGCCCATTTACCTCCTCTCTCCTCACTAACCCAGGCCCCAAACACTCCTTTCAGGTGAAGCAGCGATTTACTTGTACTTTTTTCAATGTATTATACTGTATTCGCTGCTCACAATGTGGTCTCCTCTACATTGGGGAGACCAAACGCAGACTGGGTGACCACTTTGCGGAACACCTCCGCTCAGTCCACAAGCAGGACCCTGAGCTTCCGGTTGCTTGCCATTTTAACACTCCCCCCTGCTCTCATGCTCACATCTCTATCCTGGGCTTGCTGCTGTGTTCCACTGAACATCAACGCAAGCTCGAGGAACAGCATCTCATTTTCCGATTAGGCACACTACAGCCTGCCGGACTGAACATTGAGTTCAATAAGTTCAGAGCATGACGGGGCCCCCCATTTTACTTTTATTTGGTTATTTTTTATTTTTTACATTTTTTACAATTTTTTTTTTCTTTTGTTAATTTCATTTCATTGTAGGTTGTTCAGTTTGCTTACCCACTTTTTGTTTTCATGTTTGTACTTGCTGCTGTTCAATCCTCAGTTCGTTAACGCCCTATCTGTACTAATGCTTTGTCTTTCAACACACCATTAACATATTGTTTGCCTATGCTCCATGACCTCTTGGTCAGCTATGTGGCCTTGTATTCCATCACACTCCTGACTTGTGCCTTGTGGACAGGCTTTGGTGAGTTAGGAGGCGAGTTACTTGCCACAGAATTCCTAGCCTCTGACCCATTCTTGTAGTCACAGTATTTACATGGTTGGTCCAGTTCAGTTTCTAATGAATGGTGGTCCCCCAGGATGTTGTTGATGGGGGATTCAGTGATGGTAATGCCGTTGAACATCAAGCGGACATGGTTAGATTCTCTCTTGTTGGAGCTGGTCATTGCCTGGCACTTGTGTGGTGTGAATGTTGCTTGCCACTTAACAGCCAAAGTCTGGATGATGTCCAGGTCTTGTTGCATCTGGACACGGGCTGCTTCAGTATCTGAGGAGTCGTGATTGGTGCTGAGCATTGTGCAATCATGAACGAACATCCCCACTTCTGACCTTATGCTGGAGGGAAGGTAATTGATGAAGCAGCTGAAGATGGTTGGTCCTAGGACACTACCCTAAGAAACTCCTGCAGTGATGTCCTGGGACTGAGATGATTGACCTCCAACAATCACAACCATCTTCTTTAATCTTTACACACCTTATAAACTTTTATGTACACTGTCCCACATTGCAAACCTGCACTTTCAAACAACCACAGTTTCAGTCTGCTATATATAAGCACACAAGTGAATCCCCAGTTAATGCCCAATTAACACATTGTTCGAGAAATTGTGGTTCATTGTTTAGCTTTCTTTTATTGGCCCTCTTCTTTCCTACAGATCTTTTTTTTTTCATCGTCCCTTGGAGCTATGAAAATAGGATCATTGACCTGAATCTGTTGGTTCATTCCTTTCTCCTTTTTTATTGTATCTAAATCTGTCATAATTTTTAACACCATTATGAAATATCCCCTTAACCTTCCCTGCTCTTGAGAACAATCCCAGCTTCTGAAGTCCCTCATCCTGGTATAATTCTGGTAGATCTCTGCAGAATTAGCCATAATACTCTATTTGAGGTCTCAACAGTGATTTATAAAGGCTTAGCATATGTTCCTTATGTCTGCACTTGAAACCATTTGTTCTAATGCATGCCAGTATAATAGTTGTATTTGAATACAACAGGTGTATGGGAATTTCATCAACTCCAAATTCCCATCCTTCATTGTTGTTGGATCGAAATCCTGGTACCTTTTTGCCTAACATTGTGAGAGTATCTTCACCACATTGACTGCAGCTTTTCAAGAAGGAGGTCCATCACACCCATCTCAAGGAATGGACAATAAATGCTGGCCTTGCCAGTGACGCTCATATCCCAGGAATAGAGTCATAAATGCAACACCTCACACTTCTCAGGATTAAACTCCATTTGCCACTGCTCTGCCCATCTTAACAGCCCATCTATATTATCCTGAAATCTGAGGCTTTCCTCCTCACTATTTACGACACCACCAATTTTTATGTCCTCTGCGAACTTATTGATCATACTTCCTATATTCACGTCTAAATAATCAATGTAAACTGCAAACAGCAAGGGTTAGAGCACCGATCCCTGCGTTACACCACTGGTCACAGGCTTCCAATTGTAAAAACAACTCTCGACCATCACCCTCTGCCTCCTGCCTCTAAGCCAATTGCTGTTATCTTCTTGACCAATCTCCCATACGGGATCTTATCAAAAGCTCTACTGACGTCCATGTAGACTACATCAATTGCTTTACCCTCATTTATACACCTAATCACCTCCTTGAAAAATTCAATCGAATTTGTTAGACATGATCTCCCCCTGACAAAGCCATGCTGACTATCCTTGATAAATCCCTATCTCTCCAAGTGGAGATTAATCCTGTCCCTCAGAATGTTTTCCAATAGTTTCCCTAACACTGATGTTAGACTCACCAGCCTGTAGTTACCTGATTTATCCCTATTACCCTTCTTGAATAATGGTACCACACTCGATGTCCTCCAGTCCCCTGGCACTTCTCCTGTGGCCAGAGAGGATTTGAAAATTTGTGTCGGAGCCCCTGCAATCTCCTCCCTTGCCTCACTTAACAGTCTAGGATACATCACATCTGGGCCTGGGGGTTTATCAACTTTTAAGGTGTGAGAAGTCATCGCATCTCACTTGACAGCTACTGCCCACCTCAAACCAGGCAGCCCGCGGTCAGAAAGGTCCTGTCCCGCCACAGTCCACCTGCTTTAATGGGTGCTTGGAGCTCAGGGTCATTGCCCAACAAGTGGACTGTGACACCGCACCAAACAGCACGACAAAAAAGGGAAAGAAGGTACCAGCCCTTCGTTTTACAAGCTGATCGTCAGAACTATGTGTCCTGGCCTGTCGGAAGACCTTGCACAAATCAACGACTCTAGGAAGACCGCCATCATTAACAACGAGCTCAGTAGACTCAGTGTGGACATTGCAGCACTTCAGGAGACATGCCTCCCTGCGAGCAGATCTCTAAGAGAGCCAGACTACACCACCTACTGGCAGGGTAGGGATCCTGAAGAACCAAGACAGCATGGAGCGGGCTTCGCCATCAGAAACTCTTTGCTCAGCATGATAGAGCCACCTTCAGATGGCTCGCAACACATACTGTCCATCCAACTGCTCACAGCCTCTGGCCCAGTACGCCTACTCAGCATCTATGCTCCAACACTCTGCTCCCCACCTGAAGTTAAAGACTGGTTCTACAAGGAACTCCATCATATCATTAGTAGCATTCCCAATACCGAACATTTGTTCCTGCTAGGGGACTTTAATGCCAGGGTTGGGGCCGACCATGACTCATAGCCCTCCTGCCTTGGGCGCATTGGCATTGGAAGGATGAATGAGAATGGACAGAGACTGCATGGAGTTGTGTACCTATCACAACCTCTGCATCACCAGCTTGTTCTTTCATACTAAACCTGGTCACCAGGTTTCATGGAGACACCCAAGATCACGTCGTTGGCACCAGCTGGACCTCATCGTCACAAGGCGAGCCTCTATAAACAGTGTCCAAATCACACAGAGCTTCCACAGTACGGACTGCAACACTGACCACTGCCTGGTGTGCAGCAAAGTTAGACTCAAACCAAAGAAGCTACATCACTCCAAGCAGAAGGGTCACCCGCGCACCAACACAAACAGAATTTCTTATCCTCAGCTGTTGCATAAGTTTCTAAATTCATTTGGTAAAGCCCTTCAAAATACTCCTGCAGGGGATGCAGAGACGAAGTGGGCCTACATCAGAGACTCCATCTATGACTCCGCAATGACCAGCTTTGGCAAACATGAGAAGTAGAATGCAGACTGGTCTCAATCTCACTTTGAAGTGCTGGAGCCTGTCATAGCCGCTAAGCGCACTGCACTGTTGAACTACAAGAAAGCCCCCAGTGAGTTAACATCCATAGCACTTCAAGTAGCCAGAAGTTCTGCACAAAGGACAGCCAGGCGCTGTGCAAGTGACTACTGGCAACACCTATGCAGTCATATTCAGCTGGCCTGCGACACCAGAAACATCAGAGGAATGTATGATGGCATTAAGAGAGCTTTTGGGCCAACCATCAAGAAGATCACCTCACCACCTGCCCCCCCCCCTTCAAGTCCAAATCAGGGGAAATGATCCCTGACCAATGCAAGCAAAGGGACTGCTCGGTGGAGCACTACCTAGAACTGTACTCCAGGGAAAATGTTGTCACTGATACCGCCCTCAATGCAGCCCAGTCTCTGCCAGTCATGGATGAGCTGGACGAACATCCAACAAAATCGGAACTCTGATGCAATTGATTCTCTAGCCAATGGAAAAGCCCCTGGAAAGGACGGCATTACCCCTGAAATTATCAATGGTGCCAAGCCTGCTATAGTCTCAGCACTCCATGAACTGCTTTGCCTGTGCTGGGATGAGGGAGCAGTACCACAGGACATGCGCGATGCCAGTACCATCACCCTCTATAAGAACAAGGGTGACCGCGGCAACTGCAACAACTACCCTGGAATCTCCCTGCTCAGCATAATGGGGAAAGTCTTTGTTCGAGTGGTTTTAAACAGACTGCAGAAGCTGACTGAGCATGTCTACCCTGAGGCACAGTGCAGCTTTCGAGCAGAGAGATCCACATGCTGTTCTCCCTTCGCCAGCTACAGGAGAAATGCCGCGAACAACAGATGCCCCTCTACGTTGCTTTCATAGATCTCACCAAAGCCTTTGACCTTGTCAGCAGACGTGGTCTCTTCAGACTATTAGCAAACATTGGATGTCCATCAAAGCTACTAATAATCACCTCATTCCATGACAATATGAAAGGCACAATTCAGCATCGCGGCGCTTCATCAGACCCCTTTCCTATCCTGAGTGGCGAGAAACAGGGCTCTGTTCTCGCACCTACACTGTTTGGGATCTTCTTCTCCCTGCTGCTCTTACATGCGTTCAAGTCTTCAGAAGAAGGAAATTTCCTCCACACAAGATCAGATGACAGGTTGTTCAACCTTGCCTGTCTTAGAGCGAAGCCCTAAGTATGGAAAGTCCTCATCAGGGAACTTCTCTTTGATGATGCTGCATTAACATTCCACACAGAAGAGTGTCTGCAGAGACTCATCAACAGGATTGCGGCTGTCTGCAACAAATTTGACCTAAAAAAAAAAATGAACGTCATGGGACAGGACGTCAGAAATGCTCCATCCATCAATATCGGTGACCGCACTCTGGAAGTGGTTCAAGAGCTCACCTACCGAGGCTCAACTATACCGGTAACCTGTCTCTCGATGCAGAAATCAACAAGTGCATGGGAAAGGCATCCGCTGCTATGTCCAGACTGACCAAGAGGGTGTGGGGAAAATGGTGCACTGACACGAACACAAAAGTCTGAGTGTTTCAAGCCTGTGTCCTCAGTACTTTGCTCTACGGGAGTGAGGCTTGGACAATGTATGTCAGCCAAGAACGACGTCTCAACTCGTTCCATCTTCGCAGCCTCCGGAGAATCCTTGGCATCAGGTGGCAGGAGTGCTCCAGAGGCAGCCAACATCCCCAGCATATACACACTACTGAGCCAGCGGCGCTTGAGATGGCTTGGCCATGTGAGCCGCATGGAAGATGGCAGGATCCCCAAGGACACATTGTACAGCGAGCTCGTCACTGGTATCAGACCCACTGGCCGTCCATGTCTCCGCTTTAAAGACGTCTGCAAACATGTCATGAAGTCCTGTGACATGGATCACAAGTTGTGCGAGTCAGTTGCCAGTGATCGCCAGAGCTGGCGGGCAGCCATTAAGGCGGGGCTAAAGAGTGGCGAGTCGATGAGACTTAGCAGTTGACAGGAAAAAAGACAGAAGCGCAAGGAGAGAGCCAACTGTGTAACAGCCCCGACAACCAATTTTATCTGCAGCACCTGTGGAAGAGTCTGTCACTCTAGAATTGGCCTTTCTAGCCACTCCAGCTGCTGCTCCACAAACCACCGACCGCCTCTAGGCGCTTACCCATTGTCTCTCGAGACAAGGAGGCCAAAGAAGAAGCCTACTAAAACCACTAATACCTCCTCCCTAATAATTATAATGCAAAAAGACTCATTATGCACAGTTCTTATGGTCTGTGTCCTGTACTTGGAATATCTTCCTCTGTATTTTATGCTTTAAAAAAGTAAGAAATAGAATTAACTACTTAATTAGCAAATTTTCAATAATCAAGGTCCTTGACTTTCAGCTTCCATACAAATAAGTACCGAATCATTGATATTTTCTGTCTTGAATTCAGCAGGACTTGTAGAGTACTCTCATAAAACACAATTTGACTTATTACAGTAAATCAGTAAGGTTGGCGTTGAACTGGCATTGATACCGTAATGTCTTTGGTGGGGGAGGGTAGGTGGTGATTGGGGTTGCATTCGTTGTTGATGCTTGTTTCTTGGTTATTTATTAATGACTGGAAAATGGAGACAAAGAAAAAAACTCAATGTGGAATATAAGTCATTCAAGATACAACATGCTCTACAGACACAGCAGAAAATGTCTATGTCCTCCGGATGTATGGTAGACTTATTTTTATGTAGTAGTGATCTCCTGTTGCATACTTATTAGTTTTTAGTTTAGAGATACAGCACTGAAACAGGCCCTTCGGCCCACCGAGTCTGTGCCGACCATCAACCACCCATTTATACTAATCCTACACATCCCATATTCCTACCACATCCCCACCTGTTCCTATATATTTCCCTACCACCTACCTATACTAGGGGCAATTTATAATGGCCAATTTACCTACCAATCTGCAAGTCTTTTTGGCTTGTGGGAGGCACCCGGAGAAAACCCACGCAGACACGGAGAACTTGCAAACTCCACATAGGCAGTACCCAGAATTGAACCCGGGTTGCTGGAACTGTGAGGCTGCGGTGCTAACTACTGTGCAACTTATGATCAGTTGTAATGCATAATGTATTATTCTGCTTTTACAGTGGATCTGTGTCCCAATAAGGCTAAAAGTCTGATCGGTAAGTAAACTATCTTGGGTCATTGGTACTAATTATTTGGTTTGGGAACCTTGGAGATTTGGAAATGTGGTGGTGATTGGTCAGAATCACCTAACATTTCTTTTTCTGTTATTTTTGCAGCTTTTAAAAATCACTACTGGGCTTCCAATATAGCTACCTAGATAATTGTGATCTATGTCAGTAATTGCCACTGAGTTACATGTTCCACAGTCTTGTCAGAATATCCTCAAAATGGCTTTGAGTAACAAATAGTTTTGGTATTTACCTCATTCACCCAATTGATGCACCATAATTTTGAACAAAGGGGGCTTTCGAGTCAGGGAAACCATTTGTGTGGGGACACAATGAGCAAAGTTATAGCTCATGGAGTAAAAGGGACAGTCGCAACATGGATACAAAATTGGCTGAGACAGAAAACGGAGTAGTGGTTAATGGATATTTTTCGGGCTGGAGGAAGGTTTGTAGTGGAGTTCCCTTGGGGTCAGTTTTGGGATCCTTGATCTTCCTGTTGTATATTAATGACCTAGTCCTTGGTGTACAGGGCACAATTTCAAAATTTGCCAATGATACGAAACTTGGAAGCAGTTGAACTGTGAGGAGGATAGTGTAGAACTTGAAAAGAACGTAGACAAGTTAGTGGAATAAGCGGACAAGTGGCAGATGAAGTTCAATGTGGAGAAATGTGAAGTGATTCATTTTGGTAGAAAGACAATGGAGAGACAATAGAAGATAAAGGAGACAACTCTAAAGGGAGTATAGGACAGTGGGACCTAGGTGTATATGTGCATAAGTCATTGAAGGTGGCAGGACAGGTTAAGAGAGCAGTTAATAAAGCATACAGTATCCTAGGCTTTATTAATAGGGGCATAGGGTACAAGAGCAAGGAGGTTATATTGAAGTTGTATAAGACACTAGTTCGACCTCAGCTGGAGTATTGCATCCAGTTCTGGGCACCGCACTTTAGGAAAGATGTGAAAGCATTGGAAAGGGTGCAGAAAAGATTCACGAGAATGGTCAGTTATGAAGATAGATTGGAGAAGAGAAGGCTGAGACTTGACTTGATAAAGATATTCAAAGTCATGAGGGGGTTGGAAGAGTAGATAGGGAGAAACTGTTCCCACCTGTGAGAGGATCGAGAACGAAAGGGCACAGATTTAAAGTAATTGACACAAGAAGCAAAAGCAACACGAGGAAAAGCTTTTTCACGTATTAAGTGGTGTTTAGGTCTGGGATGCACTGACTGAGAGTGTGGTGGAGGCAGGTTCAGTTAATGCGTTCAAATGGTAATTAGACTATTATCTAAAAATGAAGAAAATGTAGGGTATGGGGAGACAGGGGAATGGCACTAGGTGAATTTCTCATTTGGAGAGTCAGTGCAGACATGATGGTCTGAATGATGACCTGCTGCACTGTAATAATCCTCTGATTCTGTGAATACACAAATAGTAAATTCAAGAGGTTTATGAACAATTGCATTGCCTTTAAGATTAGCTGACAGCCTTAAAACCAGTTCCTTGTATGCTTGTTAATAGAAAGCTTTATACTTTTGTGCCAATGAAAGGCTGACTGTCCATGCCCATGATGTGGAAGTACATAAGCAAATAGCAATTGCAATGCCATTTTCCCCCAGATTTCTTGGACATTGATTTTTCAGTTGACAAGTTATCAGTTTTACATCTAGTATTTCTAATAATGTAACAGGCCAGGTTATTTAAAATATTTTTTCTGCTATTCAAGAGTTCACTTTAATGAATAAAATTATTTGAAACTGCTATTGCATTAGAATTTCAACAGGTACAAGCTAATTGTTACTTTAACCATGATAAGTAAAATTAATATCTGAAGGAATGAAATGAATACATTAGATAAGATTTACAACTATGATCTAAAAAGGATGCTATATATATTTAAAAATGTACATCGAGGTCACAGAACATAAAACCTTTTCTTTTCATTGTTCTTCTTGCTCTCTACTTCGATGTATTTTTCTGTAATATCAAAATGAATGTTATAAATGGCCTCAAATGTTCTGCATAAATCCCTGTTGTAGATTAAGGCTAGCACAAGTTGCTGTCAGAAAGAACCCTTTTATGGAAAACTATTAATTTTTTTTGAGAAAAGTTATCTAAATTTCCTTCCAGAAGCGACTTGAGGTTTCAAAAAAAAGCAAGTTGAAAGTTGTAAGGCTATGGGGGAAAGAACAGAGTGGGACTAATTGGATCGCTCTTTCAAAGAGCTGGCATGAACACAGTGAGCCGAATGGCCGCCTTCTGTGCGGTATGATCCTGTGCAAGTATAATGTACAGTTGTGCCCCAGCAAAAATGTTGCAGCATAAAATTAGCGTGTCAGTACTGTCACGCGTACAAGAAGTGCGACGATGGAAAAAAATACAGACTAAAGCGGAAGTGTTATCAAAAAAATTCTTTACCTTTTTAAAAATAAAATGGACAATGCTGCTAAAAATGGCTGCTGAAAGTATACTACCTGGCTTTTGTCCCTGTCAGACAATTTGAATATACAAAGCAATGCCTTTTGAGCCAGGAGGGGTCAATTACACCCATGCTGAAACATTTCTGAATTGAATGGGTTTTTCTGAAACAAAGAAAGTATAAAGTGGAAACATCATAACTGGATTATTCTCATTCTGAACCCATCAAGAGACACTTTCGAATTGAATGGGTTCTTCTGAAACAAACAAAGTGTGAAGTAGCCACATTCTAGGTCGTCGTTGGTCACCACAGGGAGGGAGATCCACTTCTCCCAACAGAGACAAAGCTGTGAAACCATTTTTGACCTTAAAGGTAGCTCCCTGACGAGAGGGAGGGGGACACCCAGAAAGAAGCATCACCAAGAATCTTGTTTCCAGCTAAGAGGCTGGGAAAAATCCAGCAAGCCAGAAGGGAAGCGCCCTGCTGTAAAATTCTACTTCATTACTTTCGCAACAGTGAATGTGAAGCGATTAACTGTCTTCAACTGACCTTTCAACCAAGAGAGAAACCTACAAACACCTCAGGTCTGCAACCAACGAGAAGTTGACATCTGAGAGAATTCAGCAGATTTACTGTCACCCCTGGAACCTACTTCCCCTTAAAACGCCTTTTCCTCTCTGTCTCTTCGTCTGTGTATGTGCGAGCACGAGTGAATGCATGAGTGGATGCGGTTGTGACAATTTCGGGATAAGGCGTATTGCTCAATAAATAATTAACCTGCAAGAAAACACAAAGGGGTTAAACCCTAACAACAAAAAACACTTGCAGCGGTCAGGTGGGAGTTAAACATTGGGAACCACCCACATCCCTCACCATGTGGCTGTAACAATATGCAAAAATAACTATGCACGTAGGCTTCTGTAAGCAGTGGGCCAGTTTCTTGTGAGTTTAAATGCTGATTTAAATTGTACATATTTTTAAAAACTGCAAAACACATTGAATTACTTTTTCATTTAGACCAGAAGTAGATAATTTGTTTGTTTACAGCTTTGAGATATTTCTGTCGGTTGTATACCAGTTTTCAGTTTGTGAATGCATATTTCCATTTTATTAGATGAATCAATTGTTTATCAACAAATAAAGAGAAATAGATCATGGGGTAGATTATAAATACCGGGCAAGGAATTGGGAATGGGAATCACAGCATGGTTTATCTGCTTTAAACCAGTTTTTCCACCTTTTCGTTGGCCTGGATTTTGTGGTATTAATGACAGCAGAACAGCCACTTTTTGCCATCATTACTCATTTGAGACTGATTGTACATGCCTGGATTCCAGAAGTTGCAATTAAATGTGGAAATCCAGAAGTTGCTGTCAATGATTCTACGATTCTCTGTAGGGCACACTGTTGAAGGCTCCCAGACTGCAATCAGGTAGATTTATTGAACCTAGGAGAATGTCCTCTTTTTACGCCATTAGTTTTGCTGTAAAACGCTTGAAAAAGTTACACCTTATTGAACGACGTGTAACTGGGTCGTTAGTCAGTCGAGAAGGGGTTGAATGGTTTCCTTTTTTTCCCTCCTTGTTTGACCGCAACAGGTTTACTTTTTTTGCAAAGGCACCCCTAGACCCCACCTACCTGACTGTGAGGGCGCATGAGCATTGATGCAGGTGCAGCCCCAGTAGTGGCCACCGCCTACAGTGGCACCGCTGAGCTGCCGGCCCTCTGATTCAACTGGCAGCTCTTGGGGGTGGGCTGCCACTCTTAATGGAATGTCAGCCCCGGCAGCAGTCACTTAATTGGCTGCTGCCGATGGGCAGCGGGACACGAGGCCAAAGTGGGGTTGTTTCCCACCCCACCCCTGCTTTTGGTCCTAGCAACAGGGCTTACGTAAAATTCTGGCCATTAAATCTGTTATCACTTTAATAACCTGCGATGGGATGAAAATGATGGTAACAGAGGCATTTGCTTGTACAGTATTAATGGAAACTAAACAGCACTAACTTGCATTTATATGCATTCAAAAGTACCAAAGTCACTTAATCATAACTAGCCTGCTTCATTTAGCTTTTTTTTTTACTGAATCAGTCGTCTGAATGGAATGATGCTTACAGAAAATGATGTATCAGAAAATTCTCATAAATGCAACTTGATGCGATGTTGTGCTTAGGTTAGGATTTTTGTGATTGATTTGTAATTCTGTTAATTTGCAAGAGTCAATTTAGAAATAAAAATATCTGTGCAAAATTTGTGTTTTCTTTAAAATATGGAGAATGACTGGCATCTGTTACATAAAACTATTTAGTGGGATAAGCAAAATTCAACTAGCTGCATAATGAGAATTAGTCTAATTATAGATTGTTTTTCTGCTTGAATCAGGATTGTATACATCGTGATGATTCCTGGATTTGGAACTCTGGATAATAGTCAGTGGGATGTGATTTTTGTGGCTGAGTTCTGATTGGATTTGAGTTTTTCTGAAGTTAGCTCCACTTGTCAAAGTGCTGCCCAAATCTTCTGTTGTTTTATAAATTCCTGAATCTAGCAGTTTGTAGGATAGCTGCTTTAAGTCCTTGTCGGGAGTACATTGTTAGAAGTGCAAAGCTTCTGTTGACGACTTAGCTTAAAATTGGCCAAGAATTAGGGATGGGGTAAGTTGTTACAGAATCTCCCTAGACCGAAGAGAGAAAAGCAGGAAAATGCGTTGTTTTAAGCCTAGGGGCCTGTAAAAAGGCCAGAATGTTAACCAGAGGCAGGTCATTGTCTGATCAAAGTCAAATTCCATTATATTTGATGTGATTGTGATTTTTACATGTTTTAGGTATTGTTCTGTGTTTCTGTCTACTTATAATTAGACCTACTAGTCTACATTGATTGAATAATTATTCTGTTTTTGTTAAGTTACATTTTTATCACTGTTGGAATTCTGTTATCCAGACTTACGCAGTTGTTTCACAAAAAAATATCAGTGGCCTTCACCAGGAGGGATTTCAATTGACCAAATATTGGTCTGGTAGATAAATGGGTGGCACAGTGGTTAGCACCGCAGCCTCACAGCTCCAGGGACCCGGGTTCGATTCTGGGTACTGCCAGTGCGGAGTTTGCAAGTTCTCCCTGTGACCGCGTGGGTTTTCGCTGGGTGCTCCGGTTTCCTCCCACTGCCAAAGACTTGCAGGTGATAGGTAAATTGGCCGTTGTAAATTGCCCCTAGTGTAGGTAGGTGGTAGGGAATATGGGATTAATGTAGGATTACTATAAAATGGGTGGTTGTTGGTTGGCACAGACTTGGTGGGCCGAAGGGCCTGTTTCAGTGCTGTATCTCTAAATAAAATAAAAATAAATTATGAAATACTGAAGAGGACATGTCTAAAGATGATGTAGGATTGCTTCATTACTCAGTTTGTCAAATGTTAATTTGGTCAAAAAGTTATTTTACACTAGTACCATCCCAATAGTACCAGATAATGCAGAGGTTATAGAAAGGGAGGAACTTAGAACAATCATCACTAGGGAAAAAGTACTGAGCAAACTATTGGGGCTGAAGGCAGACAAGTCCCCAGGGCCTGATGGCCTGCATCCTAGGGTCTTAAAGGAAGTGGCAGCGGAGATAGTGGATCCATTGGTTATAATATTCCAAAATTCCCTGGATACAGGAAAGGTTCCACTGGATTGGAAAAAAGTTAATGTTCAAAAAGGGAGGGAGGCAGAAAGTAGGAAACTATAGACCAGTTACTTTAACATCTGTCGTTGGGAAATTGTTAGAATCCATTATAAAGGAAGTAGTAATGACATTTAGAAAGACAAAACGCAATCCATCAGAGTCAGCATGGTTTTATGAAGGGTAAATCGTGTTTGACTAATTTGCTAGAGTTCTTCGAAGATGTAACAAGCAACGTGGATAATGGGGATCCTGTAGATGTAGTACATCTGGACTTCCAGAAGGCATTTGATAAGGTGCCACACAAAAGGTTAATACATAAGGTAAGTTGACATGGGGTTAGGGGCAATTTATTAGCTTGGATAGAGGATTGGCTAACCAACAGAAAACAGAGTCGGGATAAAGGGGTCCTTTTCTGGTTGGCAAAATGTAACTAGTGGGGTGCCACAGGGTTCAGTCTTCGGGGCCTCAAATATTTACAATCTATATAAATGACTTGGATGCAGGTATAGAAGGTATTATAGCCAAATTTGCAGATGACACTAAAATAGTTGGGATAGTAAGTTGCAATAAAGAAATAAGAAATCTACAAATGGATATGGATAGATTAGATATATGGGCCAAAATTTGGCAGATGGAGTTTAACATGGGTGGATAAGTGTGAGGTTATCCATTTTGGACAGGAGAATAGAAAGGCAAATGGAGAGAAACTTCAGAGTGCTTCAGTGCAGAGCGATCTGGGTGTCCCCGTGCATGAATCACAGAAAGCTAGTATGCAGGTACAGCAGTTGATAAGGAAGGCAAATGGAATTTTGGCATTTATTGCTAAAAGAATAGAGTATAAAAGTAGGGAAGTGTTGCTGCAACTGTACAAGGCATTAGTGAGAGCGCACCTGGAGTATTGCGTACAGTTTTGGTCCCCGTACTTGAGGAGGGATGTAGTTGCATTGGAGGCAGTTCAGAGGAGGTTCACTAGATTGATTCCAGAGATGAGGGGTTTGTTTTATGAAGAGAGATTGAGCAGTTTAGGCGTTTATTCTATGGACTTTAGAAGAATGAGAGGAGATCTAATTGAGGTATATAAGATGATTAAGGGGATTGACAAAATAGATGTAGAGAGGATGTTTCCTCTTGTGGGGCAATCTAGAACAAGAGGTCATAGTTTCAGGGTAAGGGGTAGCAGATTTACAACCGAGGTGAGGAGATATTAATTTTCTCAAAGGGTCGTGAATCTGTGGAATTCACTACCCCAGAGTGCGGTGGATGCTGGGACATTGGGTAAATTTAAGGAGGAGATAGACAGATTTTTAATTAGAAATGGGTTGAAGGGTTATGGAGAACGGGCAGGAAAATGGAGTTGAGGCTGAGATGAGATCAGCCATGATCGTATTGAATGGCAGAGAAGGCTCGATGGGCTGAATTGCCTACTCCTGCTCCTAGTTCTTATGTCTTATCACCTTATTATGTTTAATCATGACTCAGTAATGTTTGATAAGCTAGGGTATAGTAAGTGAGTGTCTTGAATCCAGTAGTTTTTTTTTAATCGTTTGTGGGATGTGGGCATTGCTGGCTAGGCCAGCATTTATTGCCCATCCCTAATTTCCCTTGAATGAGTGGCTTACTCAGCCATTTTGGAGGGCATTTAAGAGTCAACCACATTGCTGTGGGTCTGGAGTCAGGTGTAGGCAAGACTATGTAAGGACAGCAGATTTCCTTCCCTAAAGGGCATTCGTGAACCAGATGGGTTTTTTACAGCAATCGACAACGGTTTCATGACGATTGTGAAACTATCACCATTAGACTAGCTTTTTAATTCCAGATTTGTTAATTGAATTCAAATTTCACCATCTGCTGTGGTGGGATTCGGACCTGTGTCCCCAGAGTATTAGCTTGGACTCCAGATTACTAGTCCAGTGACATTACCACTATGCCACCGCCGCCGCCACCTCTCCCGAATGCTCACGAAGGTGTGCAAAAATACTGAACTTCAAAACAGAAGGCTTTGTTTGGAGTTAACCAAGGCTGGCACACTCAGAATGCCACCTTAAACAGGATTGATGAAAACCTAGCCTTGGCTGTCTGAAGTGCAGCAAAGTGCTCTGTAGCTCATTACTAGCAAGAAAGTGCAGGTGGGCCATGAGAGGGAAGATGGAGAAAGGGAACATGGAACTTGGGACTTTGGTTAAAGTGCTTTCACTCTGACCTGCTGACGTCCCACAAAATTTGCCACAGGCTGCCTCCTGCCCCAGTGACCGAGTCTGCCCCTGCACAGGTACAGGTGGGCCAGTCTTTGCAGACTTCAAAACCCAGAGAACGTTGGCAAAGAGCATCTGAGCAGGGATATGAGCAGCCTGCTTCTACCTCTGCTGAAGCCACAGGGGTTGCACCACATAGGAGTAGTTGAAAAAGGAAGAGTAAGGAATTGTAGTTACATAAAGGTATACATGAGTGGTGTACATAGTTACATTTCTGTCATTTTTGATTATGGATTTTGAATTGTCTATTTCATGCCTTGTGAAGAATGGTAAGATGAGTTGAAGATGCCCAATGAGTGTGTTTGTGAAAGGGATTAATTGTTGAATGTGGAAGTGCTCTGGATTGAAGTTAAGGAGGGATGCAGGTGGGGCTACTGGGTTTAGAATTTGTCTGCCAGATGGCTGCACTGCCTCAATTTGTGAACTGTGACTGACTCAGGCCACCTTGGGCAGTTGTGTGCTGGTGTCTTCGCCACACCATACTACGCATGTTGCTGCTGCTGCTCCTGAAGAGGGCAGTGTGCTCAGCACCTACCACCTCCTGGAGCTCTAGTCCTCATTGCTGAGCTTTGTTGTGCAAGACTCAGAGCACTATCATTCTGGATACTTGGACGGGTGCCCTAGATCTGTCAAGGCACCTATAGCACATCATAACATCTTGATTGCTTGTTCTATCACTGCAGTTAGGTGTACAAAATCATGAGAGGTATAGACAGGGTGGATAGCAAGAAGCTTTTTCCCAGAGTGGGGGATTCAATTACTAGGGGTCACGAGTTCAAAGTGAGAGGGGAAAAGTTTAGGGGGGATATGCGTGGAAAGTTCTTTACGCAGAGGGTGGTGGGTGCCTGGAACGCGTTGCCAGCGGAGGTGGTAGACGCGGGCACGATAGCGTCTTTTAAGATGTATCTAGACAGATACATGAATGGGCAGGAAGCAAAGAGATACAGACCCTTAGAAAATAGGCGACATGTTTAGATAGAGGATCTGGATCGGCGCAGGCTTGGAGGGCCGAAGGGCCTGTTCCTGTAATTTTCTTTGTTCTTTGTTCAGTTGATGGTCAGGTGGCTTCTGTTGTACCTTTCCTTGACATCATTCAGCTCTTCAGATGTCATCAGCCACGTTTTTAGAGGGTAGCCCTTAAAACCTGTAACAGATTATATGATCATTATTGTGTTGCTGTTTGTGGTACCTTGCTGTGCTGAAATTAGCTGCTACGTTTCCTACATTCAAAACAGTAACTACACTTCTAAAAACCAAATAAAGTGCTTTGGGGTTATGAAAATTCTAAATAAATGTCTTATTCCTCCCTCATTCTCCTCTTTGATCAAGTTTTTGTCATCTTGTTAATTTTCCTCACCACCTTTTTGCTTGGTCTTTTTTTCCCTCATTACTTCTGTGAAGCACCACGGGACATTTTTCGACTTTAAACATGCTATATAAATGCGAGCTTTTGTTTTCCCCTTCAGTCTATTCTTTCTGCTGAGTTTTGATCAACTAATTCAGTGTACACTGAGATGTTCTGTTTGACTGCTACTTTGACTAATGCCTGTATCTATCAGGCTAACAAGCAAGTTTTCAAATAAGTATAAATGGGAAACTAATCCAGGGACAAATAAGCTAGGGTTATGAAATAGTTCAAATCTGTCTACCCAATAAGAATAACAGAACAATGCCCTTGTTGGTAAAACAAATTTCAAGGAATAGCAGAGGAGGTAGGCTTGTAGAAAATTAAGGGTAATATAGTACAAAGGTTGGATTCTGGTACCAACAACTTGTATCCACAGGTCCATAAGGAGATGGGATTTCAAATTAGTGAAATTTTGATATTTTGTTAAGTTTGTTGAATGAGGGAATGATGCCTGATAATTGGAAAGTGGTAATGTAACTTTTTTTTTTAAAGTGAGACAATACCCTGTAAGCTTGGTATCCATTGTAGAGGAAAGACTTTGAAACAGTTGAGTTGTTCACCTGGTAAGAGCATAACTTGTTTCAGTACAGGTAATCCGAATTCAGGAAAAGAGGCTTATGCTGGAGTTCATTTATAACATGATTGACATGGTGGATAAGGAAATATACCATGAGACTCTACTGATAAGAACAGACATTTTTTTTTTTACTAAAGCATTGAGTGTAGTTTTCTCAAAATTGGTCTTCGCATGTGTTCTAAAGCCAATGTTAATACATTAATACATAATCGAATACTAAAACAGAGATGACTGGAAATACTCAGCAGTTCAGGCAGCATCTGCAGTGACCGTTCAGGTCAATGACCTCTCGTCAGAACTGAAAAAAGTTAGAGAAGTAATAAGTTTTAAGTAAAAAGGCAGGAAAAGTGGGTTGGAACAAAAGGGACGGTGTGTGCTGAGGTTGAAGACAGGAGGGATTAAATGACAAAAGGGATGATGGTGCAAGGCAAAAGAAGATGGTAATAACACAAAAGTTGGAGCGAGAGGAGGTGTAAATGAGAAGGACCAGAATCATCACCAACCACTGCTGTCTGGAAAAATGAAATTACTGAATTCTGTGTAGAGTCCCGGAAGCTGTAAAGTGCCTAATTGAAATGTGAAGTGTTGTTCTTTGAGCTTCCTTTGAGCTTTATTGGAACCGTGTCGGAAAATGATTGGCAACCAGAAGCTCGGTCATACTTGTGGATTGAATGTTGGTGGTCCACAAAGGGTTTACCCAATCTCCGTTTAGTCTCCCCCGATATAGAGGAGACCAAATAATGAGAAGCGAGTATAGTAGTATAATAAATTGAAGTACAAGTAAATCACTTTCACCTGGAAGGAATATTTGTGGCCTTTGGACGGTGAGAACAGTGAGATAAAAGGCTAGGTTTTGCACTTCCTGTGCCTGTGTAGGAAAGTGCTGTGGGAAGGAGAGGGAGTGATGGAGTGGACCAGGGGGTCGCGTAGGGATCGGTCGGAATGCTGAAAGGTGGGGTAGAGGAAGATGTGTTTGGTGGTGACATTGCACTGGAGATTTTCCTTCCCTATTCTGCTCATAGGTGGTGTCATTAAAAAGAAATATGTGCATGATTATGATTATTTTGTGTCAAAGTAGGATTTTAGTCAGATTTACTACCTCACGTCTACAGATTACTACTGAGACAATCTTGATAGTTTGCTTTTCTTGCATTTAAACAAAAACACTGAAATGTCAGATAATTTAAACTGAACTTTAAATCAGACGTTCCTGTTTGAAGTACTGTTTGAACTTCAAAACCAATTTTTTAATGACATTGATCTACAATTAGTTAATTTTAAATTTAATGTTTTGTGCTTGAACTAATGTGGATCTGTTTTTGTTCTTAATCTGTCCAGCTCAGTTTTCCTTCTTGATGATCAATCGAATGTTTTACAAATGCTGACATGCATGTCTGTAATGTGGGTTGCATTAAATGTACATTTAAATTCTGTTGTTCCAATATGGATGGGCAGAACTTGACCCATTGAGGTTGTCCAGGGCACGGAAGCTGACTGAACCCCTGAACACTGGCAGTTATTTTGTAAGGGAAGGTGGGCAAGGTAACACTTTGTGCCCTGAAAAGGGGGGGGGGGTACAGGCAGATGCCCCCTTCCCCCAAAAGTCAAGAAGGCTTCAGATTTTCCGATTTTATATAGGTTGGCAGGCCCCATTGCTGCACTAATAGTGGTATGTCTACCTGCTGACCTATGTGCAAATTATGTGCTCTCTGACACTGTGAACTTCAGTAAAGGGCAAGGATAGTCGTGATCCCAGCAGCAATGGTGTCTGAGCTTCATTTAATAATTGTGGGTAGTCATTTAGCTTGACTAGCTTTATTTAAGTCTTTTGCTTGTTTTCTTGAATTTTAGTGATACTCAAAATTAAAACTAATTACTTATTTTCTGTGAATATTCTTGGAACTTCTTTGGTATCCAATTTTTCTACTTGCTGTTAGTAAACACTAATGTAAAATTTGCTGAAACTGCAAAAAATGTTTTCTTGACTTAAAGGTTCTTCTGTGCATTTTCTATCTCCTTGCACTTGATTTGGATTGTTTCATATTTATAAAATAGTGTCAAATCACAATTGAACAAATAAGTAACATATCAATTCAAGATGAAGAATTATGTAGATAAATTTCCAATAAGGTAGGGAGCATACAAATCAAAGGTATCAGCAACAAGCAAAATTTACTGATGAGGAAAGTGGAATGGAAATTGCAGGCTCAGAACATAAGAATTTTTTCTATAATATGTAACTAATCTATTTTGAATTGATTTTTCACACAATTATTAATGAAGTTCACCACTGCTGGTGGGATCACATCCACCCTTGCTCTTCACTGAAGTACACATATGACAAGTTAAACTTTCTTTGGATTTCCACTAGCTTTTGGAATCGGTATATTTGCAAGTCAAACCTAGCTTTGGGTTTAGAGTTCACTAAGAATTTAGTTTTTTCACTGTGGTTAGTATTCACTCTGTCTCTCTCTTTGCCTTTGTGTAATTCTTTCCTTTTTAAGTGTCTCAAATGTGTCTGTAAGGTTGTTGCACACTCCTTTAGTCAAAGAAGTGCTGCATTATGGGCGATTGAATGAGAAGATGGAGCGGGGTGGTGAGGAACGAGATGGGAGGAAGTTAAAGGTTGGGATTTTAATGTGAGAGGGGTCTACAGCCTGCTACAGTGTGGGGGAGGGGTGGATCTTGGACTCATTATGTGGATGAGATGTGAGATTGCTGGGAGCTAGGTGCGCTTGTTGGCACTGTGGTCTGGGACCTTGGAGGACTTCTGGGGTGGCTGGGCAGCCAAGGAGGTTTTTGGGGTAGTTTGCAGAACACTTGGGAAAACTGAGGTGTGGGACTAATGAATGTAGCTGTGAGTGAATAGAGTCAGGTGGATGCGATTCTGGAAATCCTGGGGTTACTGGATGGGAAGTTGGGTTCTTGGAGAACTGGAAGCACTAATCCAGATGATCGGGGCTGGAAGCAATCCAAAGTAGATATGGGGCCCATAATACTGGCTGAGATCTAGAAGTCTTTCTTTATAAATGCACCTTCTGTATAATATGACTTCAGTCCAGGTATGGTTCAGAGAATCATAGAATGGTAAGAGCACATGAGGCCATTCAACTTATTGTGTCCGTGTCGCACTTTGAGAGCAACTCAGCTAGTCCCACTCCCTTGCCTATTCCCCGTAGCTCTGCAAGTATCTTCTCTAGAGGTAATTATCCAATTTCCTTTTGCAAGCCACAATTGAATCAGCCTCTGCCATACGCTCGGGCAGTGCTGTTTTTTACAAAAATGTTTTTCTTCTTGTCGCCTCTGGTTCTTTTGCCAGTTGCCTTAAATTAGTGATCACTGGTTCCCTACTGCAATGGGAACAGTTTATCCTCGTTTACTTGTCCAGACCCCTTATGATTTTGAACACCTCCATCAAGTCTCCTCTCAACCTTCTCTGCTATAAGGAGAACAGCCCCAGTTTCACCAATCTGTCTATCTAACTGAAGTCTCTTCCCAAGAACCATTCTAGTAAATCTTTTCTGCAACATCTCCAATGCCTTCCTAAAGTGTGGTGCCCAGAATTTGACACAGTACTCCAGTTGAGGCCAAACCAGTGTTTTATAAAAGTTCACTATAACTTCCTTGCTTTTGTACATTATGCCCCGGGATCCCGTATGCCTTATTAACCACATTCTCAACCTGCCCTGCCTCCTTCAACGATTTGTGTACTTAATACCACCAAGTTCCTCTGTGCCCCCTTTAGAATTGCATCTTTTATTTTGTATTGTCTTTGCTTGTTCTTCCTACCAAATTGGATCACTTCACACTTCTCTGCATTAAATTTCATCTGCCACATGTTCACTCATTCCATCAGCCTGTCTCTGTCTTCTTGAAGTTCATTAAACTTCCAAGTTTTGTGTCATCTTAAAATTTTGAAATTGTGCCCTGTACGCAAAAGTTCAAGTCATTAATAAGATCAGGAAAAGCAGTGGTCCTAACACTGCCCTCTGGGGAACCCCACTATATACAATCCTCCAGCCCGAAAGACAACCGTCACCACTACTCTCAGCCAACTTCGTATCCATGCTACCTCTGTCACTTTTATTCCATGCGATTCAACTTTGCTGACAAACCTGTTAAGTCATGCCTTTTGGAAGTCCATATACACCACATCAAACACATTACCCTCATCAACTGTCCCTGTTACCTCATCAAAAAACTCAATCTCATTAGTTAAGCATGTTTTGTCCTGCAATCCACGCTGACTTTCCTTAATTAATCCACATTTGTCCAAGTGTCAATTTTGTCCCAGATTATCGTTTCTAAAAAGCTTTCCCACCACTGAGGTTAAACTGTCTGGCCTGTAGTTGCTTGGTTTATCCTTTTAAGACCCTTTTTTGAACAAGGTTCTAACATTTGCTTATCTCTTTGGCCTCTTTGTCTCGAGAGACAATGGGTAAGCGCCTGGAGGTGGTCAGTGGTTTGTGAAGCAGCGCCTAGAGTGGCTATAAAGGCCAATTCTAGAGTGACAGACTCTTCCACAGGTGCTGCAGATAAAGTTGGTTGTCGGGGCTGTTGCACAGTTGGCTCTCCTTGCACTTCTGACTTTTTGCCTGCCAACTGCTAAGTCTCTTCGACTCGCCACGCTTTAGCCGCGCCTTTATGGTTGCCCGCCAGCTCTGGCGATCGCTGGCAACTGACTCCCACGACTTGCGATAAATGTCACAGGACTTCATGTCGCGTTTGTAGACATCTTTAAAGTGGAGACATGGACGGCCGGTGGGTCTGGTACCAGTGACGAGCTCGCTGTACAATGTGTCCTTGGGGATCCTGCCATCTTCCATGCGGCTCACATGGCCAAGCCATCTCAAGCGCCGCTGGCTCAGTAGGGTGTATATGCTGGGGATGTTGGCCGCCTCGAGGACTTCTGTGTTGGAGATACGGTCCTGCCACCTGAAGCCAAGGATTCTCCGGAGGCAGCGAAGATGGAATGAATTGAGATGTCGCTCTTGGCTGACGTACGTTGTCCAGGCCTCGCTACCGTAGAGCAAGGTACTGAGGACAGAGGCTTGATACACTTGGACTTTTGTGTTCTGTGTCAGTGCGCCATTTTCCCACACTCTCTTGGCCACTCTGGACATAGCAGAGGAAGCCTTTCCCATGCTCTTGTTTAATTCTGCATAGAGAGACAGGTTACTGGTGATAGTTGTGCCTAGGTAGGTGAACTCTTGAACCATTTCCAGAGCGTGGTCACCGATATTGATGGATGGGGCATTTCTGACGTCCTGTCCCATGATTGATTTCTTGAGGCTGATGGTTAGGCCAAATTCATTGCAGGCAGCTGCAAACCTGTTGGAGTCTCTGCAGACACTCTTCAGTGTGAGATGTTAATGCAGCATCGTCAGCAAAGATGAGTTCCCTGATGAGGACTTTCCGTACTTTGGTCTTCGCTTTTAGATGGGCAAGGTTGAACAACCTGCCACCTGATCTTGTGTGGAGGAAAATTCCTTCTTCTGAAGACTTGAAAGCATGTGAGAGCAGCAGGGAGAAGAAGATCCCAAACAGTGTAGGTGCGAGAACACATGACAATGCTAATGACATTTGCAATTACCCAGTCCTCGGGCATCACCCTGTATTTAAGGAGGATTGGAAGATTATGGCCAGTGCCGCCTCAATTTCCATCCTTGACTCCCTCTGCATCCTCGGATGCATTTGGTCTGGTCCTGGTGACTTATCAACTTTAAGTACAGCCAGCCTTTCTAATATCTCCTTTCTATCAATTTTTAGCCCATCCATCATCTCCTCTTTCAATATGACTTTGGCAGCATCTTCCTTGATAAAGACAAATGAAAAGTGCTCATTTCGTACCTCTGCTGTGCCCTTTGCTCCATGCATACATAAATCCCCTTTTCGGTCCCTAATTGGTCCTACCCCTCCTTTTACCACCCTTTTAGAATTTATATGCCGACGGAAGACTTTTGCATTCCCTTTTATGCTGGCTGCCAATCTCTTTTGATTACTTTCTCTTTGCTGCTCTTATTTCTTTTTTCACTTCCCTGCTGAACATTCTTAATTCCGCCTGGTTCTCACTTGTATTATCAACCTGAAATTTGTCATATGCATCCGTTTTCTACTTTATCTTACTATCTCTTTGTCATCCAGGGAGCTTTGGATTTGTTTGTCCTACCTTTTCCCCCTCATGGCAATGTACCTCGACTGTATCCAAACTATCTCCTCTTCAAAGACAGCCCATTATGGTTTTGCCTGCCAATGCCAGATCTGTTCTCACCCCATTAAAATTGGCCCTCCCCCGATTAATTATTTTGACTCTGGATTGCACCTTGTCCTTTTCCATAGCTACCTTAAACCTTAAGGTACTATGATCACTGTCCTTTAAATGTTCCTCTACTGACACTTGATCCACTTGCCCTACCTCATTCCCCAGAACCAGATCGAACATTGTCGCCTTCCTCGTTGGGCCAGAAATACAGTGATGTAAAAAATTCTCATGAACATATTTTAGAAATTCTTCCCTCTACCTGCCCTTTACACTATTACTATCACAGTTTATATTAGGATAATTAAAGTCCCTCATTATAACTACTCTATAGTTTCTGCACCTGTCTGTAATTTCCTTGCAAACTTCTTCCTCTACACCTTTCCCACTAGTTGGTAGCCTATAGCAAACACCCAGTAGTGTAACGGTACCTCTGTTGTTTCTTAACTCTAACCAAATAGGTTTTGACCTTGACCCCTCTAGGGCATCCTCTCTCTCTCCAGTACTGTAATATTCGACTGAATCAAAACTGCCACCCCTCCTGCTTTCTTTCCTTCCCTATCTTTCCTGAACAGCTTGTATCCAGGAATATTTGGTACACAGTCCTGCCCTTTTTTGAGCCAGGTCTCCATTATTGCCACAACATCATATTCCCACATGGCCACCTGCAGCTCGCCAACCTTATTTACATCCCGTGTTCACGTCCATGCACAGTAAACTCAATTTATGCCTTATTACGTTCCCTTTCACACTAACCCGACATAGTACCTTACTATTTCTTACTCTAGTGCTATTTGTCTCTCCCAGTTCTTTGTGTACCTTGTTTTTCTTCTCTAATGTTACTTGCTGGTCCCCATCCCCCTGCCAGGTTAGTTTAAACCCTCTCCGAAGACTCTGAGACTGCTTATTCTAGAGACTATGGGTGAAAAAGTTGATAAAGCCCATTTTGTATGCGGAGAGCGTGCACTTGGTCCCGTTGAGACAGGCAGCATGCAAACTTCCTGCACATCTGAATGATCTCCGTGTGCAGCCCAGTGCAAAATATGCTCCTCATTAGCTGCACATTCAACAGTAGGCCCTTAAGGCTCACTGAGAAGGGAATGGGAGCAGGCAGCCAGGAGATCAATTCCCTGAGTCTGGCCCCAGGGACCTGGCTGCAATGTTTGAAAAAGTTCAGTGACCTCACATGGGTTGTCAAGGTCAGTGAATACATCTACAAAGGCGATCTCCTACTCACTGTCCCACCAACCTCTCATGCTGGTCAATGCATCACAGTCCCATCACTCACTCATCAGCAGTCGGTACTCATGCCCATTATTCAGATACTCCATTTCATCCTTACACACATATATCAATGCTGTCCGCCTCACACTCTCTTCACACTGCTTCCACATGCCTCCAGCTGTTCAGCTATGGCAGGCACATCGCCCAAAAACATTGCAACACACTCACTGACATTCTTCTCTCTCTCTCTCTTGCAGGAGAAGGTGGCCCATAACTCAGGGAGCAGCAGAGAACCAGTGGGGAACAGGCATGCCTGTATCAACTGAGCCCTCTTGAGATAGTGCTCCACATCATGGGGCTGGCTGCGACTGAGGGTATAACATCCAGTGTTGTCAAAAACATTCAGGATGAATGTATGTTCCTGCCTTATGCCCTTTCTCAAATTCCACCTCTCCCTCATCATGGTATCTGGCATGAAGTACAAACTGCGAATGGAGTGACCATGGACCTCTTACTTTCCATCCTATACCCCCTTCCCTCACCCCAACCCTCCCTTTCTGCATTTCTTTAATCAGATACCCAAGAACTGCTGCTTGGTCAGCCAGTACAACCTTATCATGAAGGGTGCGAGATCCATGAGACTTCTGATTTAAAAAGTACCGTCATTTGATCTGCCAAACACAGCCACCAGCTCAGATACTGGCGCTGTGAATTACAGAGGGTAACATCGACTTGGGATCAGCACGTGGTGAGTCACAGGATGCAAGTGGGCTGTTCATATGCCAACTCACCGGAGGGTGAAGATGCAGATGAGTTCTGCTACAGAGGAATCGGGTGAGGGCTTTGGGGCAGCATACAGGACAAAACTGGGCATGCACACTGAGGTACTTGGTGCATTGGCAGACCTGCCACAGAGCCTGTTGTCACAGTCAAGGAGAATGGAGGAGTCTGACTCCAACCTGGCATAGAGCTTTCCGCAGAGCTTGAAGACCATCCTTTCCAGCGTGGAAGTGGTGGCCAACTCCATGACAGCTCTTGGTGGACCCAGCCATGATGCAACTTCTGTTGGCCGATGTCTCAGTTTCCATTGCAGCAGAGGCAGAAGCCACGCAACATCTCAGTGCTGCAGTTGAAGCTCCGATTGAGGTCAAATGATCCATGTTTGTTGCCATTCAAGCCCAGATTGGTGCCATGCAGGCTCAGACTGCTGCCATTATTGCTGCAGATGCCAGATATCAAAGGGGGCACACAAGCTCAGGTCGTAGAGGAGCAATCTGTCTTCCAACAGATTGCTAGGTTTGTTTAGGCACCACTCCAGGGTCCGTGGTTCACAAACCTGCTGTCCCCTCTCAGGATGACAGCAGTCATGCTTCCACCATTGCTGCTCCGCCAGTGAGCTTGCTGTTGCCTTTTAGCCAGCGAGCCCAGACTGCTTCCTCCCATGCTGGGTGGTGCTGTCGGAAGATGAGCAGACAAGCTCCGAATCTGATCAAGGTTGTTCTCCAAGGTCATCTGCAGTCTTCTCCACTGGAAATCAGCAACCTAACACCAGCCATGCTGTGGCCACTATATAGGAGTACTAGGACAGGGAATAAGGGAATTCATGAGGGTGATTAGTTTTTGTATAATTGGAAGTGCTGTTGGATAAGGTTTGTTACGGAATGGTATTTTGTTGGTGGATTTTGTCCATGAGGATGCTGTGATGGTATGCAGCAAAAAAGGTTTTAGAGGTAGGGAATTGTGGAGCAATTCTGATATGGGGATAACATCTCAGGGGAACCAAATTCTGAGTACCTGCTTACGGATGGCTTGTCAAGAGCAAATGGGTCCTGGATTATTCTTTCTTTCTCCCAAGGTGGCCTCCAAAGGCCTGGTGACAAGGGATGCACCCTCATGATAGCAAGTTTATGGAGGATGCAGCAGGCCACCATGAACTTGGAAATGTGCTTCATTGAGTACTGGACATGGTCACACATCAACAGGAAGTTGAGTGATAGCCCCTGTGGTCACGGAACATCTCCAGGTTAACATGCTGGGCCCGCAGATCCACGAGCATGCATTTGATTGCACGCTGCAACATTGGAAAGTCCACATGCTCTCTGCTACTTCGTTTCGGCCAGGGCGAAGAGGATGAAGTCCCCTTTCCATCTATACAGGGCCTCTGTCACTTTCCTGATGCAGTGATGGACAGTGAACTAAGATGTTGCTAAAATCGCCTGATCCTGCCTGGAAGGATCTACTTGGCTTGGAAATTTAGGGCAACAGTGACCTTGTCTGTCATTAGGCAGTGCGTTTGCCCTGCTTTGAGGCTGCAGGTTGGGTTGTAGGAGGTAGCACAGGTCAGTCACCATCTCCTTGTTGAAATGCAGGTGCCTCATGCACTGCTCCTGGCTGAGGTGGAGGTCAGAGTAGTATTCTCTCAAGTCCTCTGGTGGGTACGGCCTTCTATTCAGAGTGCTCCTCCGCCTCCTCTGCACATTGCTTCCCCTCTATGCTGCCTATCATACTGTAGCCCAAGAGGAACTGCAGCTATCGTCCCCATTAATGAAGTAGGCTTTCTCCTGTCAGGCCAACCAACTCCTCTGACCTTATCAAGATCCAGCATCACTCCCTTGAAGATTCAAAAAGTTTGATAAACTCCTCCAATAACAGTACTTCCACTAACTCTGCACCAGTAAAACAAAGTCAAAAGCACATCATCTGCAAGTTGGATGGCTGGCCCTTTAAATAGTACTAGTGTGGTGGGGTTCCATCATGCAACTGAATGCATGTTCAGCTGGGAGTGAAAAAGAGAGGGCGTTAACTGAATCTATGTGGTCCAAAATCATGGATCGCATGCCAAATCAGTGTTAGAGACTGTTTGACGCCATGATCTGTCCACTCTGCATTCCAGTTCACGCGCGGCCGCCCTTGTTAGGGGGTGCGTCAAACATGGCCAGAAGCATCCAGCCAACATTTTTTGAGTTCGAGGCTTTCGTAGCACTGGCACCAGTGACATGATGGAACCAAATTTTGTGACCCGTATTCCTGCAAATTACATCCAGTGCATTTACTTCAAATGTTTTTTTATCACCTGCCATTATGAAGTGAGTATTGCTTCTTGAAACTTTGCACTGAGATATCAAGTCGGTAATTGTTTTTTCAGACTCTACCTAACTGCTCTTCAGTTGATAACTTGTATATAACGCAACATTATTATTCAAACTGAGGGGTCCCATATGAATTAGAAACCCGGCTTAATGTATTTTCCATTTTTGTTCTTTCCTTTCTTCCTACTATCTCTCCCTCTCCCCAGTAGGAAAAATTAGTTTTCAAATGGTCAAAAACTAGGAACTGTATGTAGGAAAGCATGTAGAATGATCAGTGAAAATACATATAATACATTTGAAACAGTAAAAGAGCCTGACTTTTTAAAAATCTATGCCTGGCTAGTATTCCTTTGAGTTTAGGAAACTGAGGGGTGTTGTGATCGAGATATTGAAAATTATCAAGGGATTCAGTAGGATAGATAGGGAGAAATGTTTTCCTCTGGCAGAGGGAGGATTCTGAACAAGGATGCATAATCTCTATCAGAGCCAGGCCATTCAGGAGTGAAATGAGTAAGCACCTCTACATAAGAAATAGGAGAAGGAGTAGGTCATTTGGTCCCTCGAGCCTGCTCCACCATTCAGTAAGATCATGGCTGATCTTCATCCTCAACTCCACCTTCCTGCACTATCCCCATATCCTTTAATTTACTTAGTGCCTATTGACCTCTGCTTAGAATATACTTGTTGAGCATCCACAGCTCTTGGAGCAGAGAATTCCAAAGATTCGCAACCCTTTGAGTGAAAAAAATTCACATCGCCGTAGTAAACGGCTGACCCTTTATTCTGAGACTGTGATCCTGTGTTCTAGATTCCCCATGCAGGGGAAGCATTTTCTCAGCAACTACCCTGTTAAGTCCTTTATGAATTTTATATGTTACAATTAGATCATCTCTCATTCTTCTAAACTCCAGGGAATATAGGCCGAGTCTGCTCAGTCTCTCCTCATAGGACAATCCCTCATCCCAGGAACCAATCTAGTGAACATTCATGGCACTTCCCCTAGGGCAAATATGTCCTTCCTTAGGTAAGGAGACCAAAACTGCACACAGTACTCCTAGGTGTGATGTTACCAAATGTCCCATATGATTGCAGTAAGACTTCTTTACTCGTATACTCCAATCTCTTTTGGAACAAAAGTTAACATACCATTTGCCTTTCCTAATTGCTTGCTGTACCTACATGTTAACTTTCTGTGTTTCATGAACAAGGACACCCAGGTCACTCTGAATGCAATATTTCCCAGTCTCTGACCATTCAAAAAAAAAAAATTATTTTTCATTTTTCCTGCCAAAGTGGATAACTTCACATCACACATTATTCCATCTGCCGTGTTCTTGCTCACTCACCCAACTTGTCTATATCCCTCTGCAGCCTCTTTCTGTCCTCCTCACAGCTTACTTTCCCAACTAACTTTGTGTTGTCAGCAAACATGTCTACGTTACACTCACTCCCCTCATCTAAGACACTAATGTAGATTAATGGCTCGGGCCAAAGTACTGATTCTTGCGGTACCCAGCTAGTTACAACCTGTTAACCGGAAAATGTCCTGTTTATTCCGACTCTTGTTTTCTGTCCATTAACCAATCCTCAGTCCATGCTAATAAGTTCATTGTTCATAAGTTCATTGTCCATTGCCATAAGTTCATTCCCATAAGTTCATAATTTTGTGCAACAGCCTCTTGAGTGGCACCTTATCGGACGCTTTCTGAAAATCCAAATACACTCCAACCACTGGTTCCCCCTTATCCATCTTACTGGTTACATCCTCAAAAAAAAATGTAACTTTCATCAAACACAATTTCCCTTTTTAAGTCCATGTTGACTCTGCTTAATCATATTATGATTTTATAAGTGCCTTGTTACCTTGTCCCCAATAATAAATTCTAGCATTTTTCCTACTACTGATGTTTGGCTAACTGGTCTGTAGTTCCGTGTTTTCTCTCCTACTGTTAGTTCTGTATGAACTTGAAGCAGAAAGGCTTAAGGTGAGCTGATCATTTCTGAAAGTTGCAGTTACAGCAGTGTTTTCCCCCAAAGAAGTTTTATACAATGGAGACTAATTTCAGTGCACTACTGAGGGAGAGATTGTGGAGTGAAAATGCTGTTTTTCAGTGGTGAGTATATGCTGACCTTCAGCCAACACCAAACAGATTAACTGATTCATTATTTTATTTGCTGTTTGTGGGATCTTGATGTGCGCAGATTTGGTTCCTGCATTTGCCAACAAAGCAACAGTGACTGCAGTTCAAAAGTAATTAATTGGCGATAGTGCACTCAGAAATATCATGATAATGTGAAAGGAATTGTATTGCAAGTTAATTTATGGTTTTTTTTGGGTGACTTGTCAGTTTTTTCTTGTAGTTTGTCAGCTTTTGCCATTTTCCTAGATTGCATGCATGCCTGTAATTAATATTTACTCATAACTTTTAAAAGTGTAATATATCCACTATGCTGCATACAGCACTACAATTAATATTTCATGAGTATATTTTTTGTATTTTCACTGCTGTATAACAGAACTTTAAGGGATTCAGAAAACAATACTATTTCAATAAAAGCGGCCCTCAAAGAAAATGCTTTTGGAACTATCTGTTATGTTTTTAGAATTTGACTTTCTAAGATCATTTTTTGTACTGACTGAACTGCTCCAAGCTATGCCATGTTGACTTTTAGGAACATGAAATACTGAAGTACAAGCTTTGAGCCAACACAGATCTCAAAGTTCTCAAACTAGAACTCTGATACTTTCCTTTTTCTAAAGTCAAGATTTCTCAGAGCCCAGATAGAATATTGGCCACCTCTACTGTAATATGGATTTTTACAAAACAGCTACGTTGGTAAATTATTCATTACAAATCAATGGTTAGCATCTTGCACAATGCAGTCAATCTGAAGGAGGAGCTGCTGTAGCTGCAACTTTCAGAAATGATTTGCTTATCTTGAACCTTTCTGCTTCAAGTTCATGCAGAACTAACAGTAGGAGAATGTACGTCTAACTGATTACTTCTAGCAGCTTTCAAACTGAACATCCAACTGACCATGTTGGTTGATCCTGTCAAATACCAGTCTGAGTGAAGGAAAGCTGAGTTTTCCTGTGAAATGCTGACAAAGGGGTTAAGAGCTGATTTGCACCTTACCATATATGTAAGTAAGTGTATGGGTGTGTTTATAGTATAAGATTCTGTCAAAGTTTGAAAGTTTGTGATGTGTTTTATCTTCCCTTTTGGTGGATTTTTCTGGTTACTGCATGCATTTGCCATGATAGCTGGCCCATCTGTCTACGAATTGGTTAAATCTGTTTGCATTCTACAGTACTTGTATCTGCTACTTACCCTCACCCTTTCACTCTTAAAGCACTTGCAAACTACCAACTGTTACTTCCCTTACTCTTGCTGACTAATGCTCTTTGGAGTAAGTTGTGCCCGTTCTTGGCCATTTTTGTTCAAGGATACCACTAAGTTTAAACGCTTAACCTTTTACAAGTCATTTTTTTTCTGTTGCTGTTTTAATATGGCAGGTTTTTAGGCTAAAGGAAAATTCTGTTTTGCTATCTTCCAGGTCAACATTATAATGGGTTAATTATTTATTCCTGCAAGTTGAGTTTTCTTTTATTCCTATTGTTTTGTAAGCCTTATAGTTCAATTGTTTATTTAAAAAAAATAATAATCTGACAACATTTGAAATGCTACAGCATGAACTCATCATTCTTACTGCTTTGTAACACAAGGCTAGAGGTACGAAGGAAACTGCATAGCTGGTTGGTTGGTTTTGAGTTTGTATGATCTATTTCCCAGGAAGCCTGTAAAAATAATAGAGCAACTTCAAAGTTATTTGTATTTGGATTTGTTTTTTTTAAATGAATCTAGTTGATTATGTTGAAAGACTAGACCCCTATTTTGAACATGAGAGTTTTACTTGTAAATGCCTAATCCTTGGGAAATGCACATGGCTATCTTTTTGCTGATTGGCGTATTTCTTTTCCCAGGATCTGTAATTAAAAATTTGCAATTTAACTAGCACACTTTGGTATCTTATATAATAGTTTCATGCATCAATCTTTTAAAACTATTTTTTTCTCTGTACTTTTTCCCCCAATATTGGTAATTGAATGTGGTAATTCATGTTGAGAGAGGTTTCTAGCACCTTGGCTAAGTGGCCATTCTTCATGAATGTTGGAGGGTTGTTTTCTGTGATGGCATCACAGTCAAACCAGATTCCATTTTCATATCATGCTGATATATGCACTTGCCATCAGCATTTATTTGGAATCATATTAAAAGCAGGATCACCAGCTGGACTTCAACTTTTCTAGCCCAAGGCTTGTAATACGCTAGGTTACCTGAGGTTATTTCAGCTTTCATGTCAAAATAGAGACTGGTTTACTTGATAGTCAGGTCCTGTAGTTTTTTTTCCGGAAGAATGCGGTGTGCCTTCAAGGCTGGAATACAGCCATTCGGACTGAGCATCGAGAGATATGTTTGTTACAATTTAATTTTGAACTGGCTTATAGTACAAACAGCCTGTTCTAACAGAGGACACAGACAGACAGCTGTGTGTTAGCACCTAAAAGGAGAGCGCTCAGACCATTCAAATTGAAGGAAGAGAATTTAGTCTCTTTTGAATTTTGAGAGAATAATAATAAAGGTCAAGCCAAAACAGAGATCTCTGATAATTTAACCTGAAGGAAGAGAAGTTAGACTGTGATCTTTTATCCCTCAAAAATTCTAAAGCCAAATTGATGCATTAAAAAATGTGTTTGCAAGTTGTTAATTGTTGAATTAATCGCTGGAAGAAGAGAATCATTCCAACTTGTGAATTAGACTACGGACTGTTCTACTGTTGAAGAAACTTTTTTTGTCCCCATCGGACGGCTGTGAGGACTTCAAGCAACCTTGGACTGTTACACATCTGGCAGGAATGTAAATTTGCAGGGACTCTAATTTTTTTTCTATTTTAAATTATAGTTTATGTCTTCGTATTTACGAATTTAGTTTTTCTAATTAAACAGTTAATTTGTTGATTTAAAGACACTTGGTTTTGTTAGCCTCATTCGGGGGTTAATAGATGGTACAATTTGGCTGGGTCGTTAATTTGGAAAGTTTAAAATGATATGTTCAGCGATCTGTGGAGGGATGGGATTGAACTAACAGTGCGTTTCACCCACCACAATCAGAGTCATATATTTTGATTGGGGCTTTGACTGGAGCGGTCGGTCGTAACAAGATTATGGACAAAATGAAGATGAAAATAAATTGCAGTACCATCTGAAACAAGATAGATGCTGTGTCACTTTGGGTCACTTGGTAGCTCTCCAGGATATGGTACATGTCATTTATCTTGTGGTTCAGTTGGGTATTTGAAGATCCTGTGCATCTATTGAACCAAAAGCCAAGAACACTCCTGGTGCCTTGGCCAATTTGGCAGTCTCACTGTGCATAAATGGCTGTCATGTTTGCACACATAAGTCATTGTATTTCAGAGTAACGTATTGTCTATGAAGACTTTGGGGTGCTTCTGATGGATATCATGATGTTTTAGATAAATGCAAGCTTTTTTTGCTGTCAGGCAGTTGTTCACTAGCTTTTGTGCTGCAGATCACTAATTTACGATGGCCCAATTCCAGCTGACCCTGGTATATTGATGACCAGTGCTACCAAGTTGCAGACCATTAATGAATCTGAAAAAGTTGGTTGTTTTTCTGTACAGCACTTTCCAAGTCATTTTTGGCATTCTGCATAACACAGCTAACAAAAGGATTTTTCACAAAGTTAGGTGCCTGTCAAGGAATACCTCTTTAATACAATTACCTGCAGAATTATAACTGAAATGGTGGCTGTCACTTGCTGGTATTCACATCTGTAACACCTTTTCGCTGATTTTGTGCCATGCCAATACCAGTCTTTTTTGCTGAGAGTGAATAGCATATATTAGACCATCAGCAGTTTAACCACAGTTCTGATTGGAATGAAGTGAGTTGCTGTATCACAGAATTACAGAATCATTACAGTGCAGAAAGTGGCCATTTGGCCCATCGTATCCGCACTGAAATTCCTCATCCCTGGAACCATTCTGAAAGAGCAGTTCCCTCAGTTTCATTCCCCTGCCTTCTCCTCATAACCCTGCACGTTCTTCCTTATCATATAATTGTCTAATATCCTTTTGAATGCTTCAGTTGAACCTGCCTCTACCATGTTCTCAGGCAGTGCATTCCAGACCTGAACTACTTGCTGCATGAAAAAGTTTCCCCTCATTTTCACTTTTGCTTCTCTTCTCTTACCAAATACTTCAAATCTGTGCCCTCTTGTTCTCGATCCTTTCACAAGTGGGAACAGTTTCTCTCTTTACTCTGTCCAGACCCCTCTATCAAATTGTCTCTCAGCTTTCTCTTCTCCAAGGAAAACAGTACTAACTTCTCCAATCTGTCTTCATAACTGAAATTCCTCATCCCTGGAACCATTCTCGTAAATCTTTTCTGTACTCTGTCCAATGCCCTCATGTCTTTCCTAAAGTGCGGCGCCCAGAACTGGATGCAGTACTCCAGCTGAGGCCAAACTAGTGTCTTGTACAAGTTCAACATAACTTCCTTGCTCTTGTACTGTACGCCCCTATTAATAAAGCCCAGGATACTGTATGCTTTATTAACTGCTGTCTCAAACTGCCCTGCCACCTTCAATGACTTATGCACGTGTACACCCAGGTCCCTCTGCTCTTGCACCCCCCTTTAGAATTTTACCCTTTATTCTCTTTTGTCTCTCCATGTTCTTCCTACCAAAATGAATCACTGCACATTTCTCTGCATTGAACTTCACCTGCCACCTGTCTGCCCATTCCACAAACTTGTCTATGTCCTTTTGAAGTTCTACACTATCCTCCTCACAGTTCACAAGGCTTCCAAGTTTTGTTTCATCTGCACACTTGGAAATGTTACATTTAGTTCCCTCACCCAAGTCATTAATATATATTGTGACGAGTTGGGGCCCAAGCACTAATCCCTGAAGTACCCCCCTAGTCACTGCCTGCCACCTGGAAAAAGATCCACTTAAGATCACTGGATGCAAGAGGTCATAGAGTCATAGTTATACATCACAGAAACAGGCCCTTCGGCTCATCGTGTCCATGCCGCCATCAAGCACCTATCTATTCTAATCCCATTTTCCAGCACTTGGCCCATAAACTTTTATGCGATGGTGTTTCAAGTGCTCATTTAAATACTTCTTAAATGTTGTGAGGGTTCCTGCTTCTACCACCCCTTCAGGCAGTGTGTTCCAGATTCCAACCACCCTCTGGGTGAAAATTGTTTCCTCAAATCCCCTCTTAACCTCCTGCCCCTTACTTTAAATCTATGCCCCCTGGTTATTGGTACCTCCGCTAAGGGAAAAAAATTCTTCCTATCTATGCTCCTCATAATTTTGTATACCTCAATCAGGTCCCCCCTTAGCCTTCTCTGTTCTAAGGAAAACAACCCTAGCCTATCCAGTCTCTCTTCATAGCTGAAATGCTCCAGCCCAGGCAACATCCTGGTGAATCTCCTCTGCACCCTCTCCAGTGCAATCACGTGTGGTGACCAGAACTGTACACAATACTCCAGCTGCGGCATAACTAGCATTTTATACAGCTCCATCATAGCCTACCTGCTCTTGCCTTTATTAGCTGAGGCATAGAATACAAGTATCCCATATGCCTTCCTAACCACCTTATCTATCTGTGCTGCTACCTTCAGTGATCTATGGACAAGTACACCAAGGTCCCTCTGACCCTCTGTACTTCCTAGGGTCCTCCCATCCATTGTATATTCCCTTGCCTTGTTAGTCCTCCCAAAATGCATCACCTCCCACTTCTCGAGATTAAATTCCATTTGCCATTGCTCCGCCCATCTTACCAGCCCATCTATATCGTCCTGCAATCTAAGGCTTTCCTCCTCACTATTTACGACACCACCAATTTTTGTGTCATCTGCGAACTTACTGATCATACCTCCTATATTCAAGTCTAAATCATGAATGTACACTACAAACAGCAAGGGTCCCAGCACCGATCCCTGCAGTACACCACTGGTCACAGGCTTCGAATCACAAAAACAAACCTCGACCATCACCCTCTGCCTCCTGCCACTAAGCCAATTTTGGATCCAATTTGCCAAATTGCCCTGGATCCACCTTCTTAACCAATCTCCCATATGGGACCTTATCAAAAGCCTTACTGAAATCCATATAGACGACAAGAACTGCTTTACCCTCATCTACCCATCTAGTCACCTCCTCGCAAAATTCAATCAAATTTGTTGGACGTGATTTCTCCCTGACAAAGCCATACTGACCATCCTTGATTAATCCCTATCTCTCCAAGTGGAGATTAATCCTGTCACTCAGAATTTTTTCCAATAGTTTCCCAGTGCTGGTGTTGGACCTACCAGCCTGTAATTACCTGGTTTATCCCTGCTACCCTTGAATAATGGTACCACATTCGATGTCCTCCAGTCCTCTAGTACCTCTCCTGTGGCCAGAGAGGAATTGAAAATTAGTGTCAGAGCCCCTGCTGTCTCCTCCCTTGCCTCACATCTGGGATACATCTCATCTGGGCCTGGGGATTTATCCTCTTTTAAGCCTGCTAAAACTGCTAATACTTCCTCTCGTTCAATGCTAATTTGTTCAAATATATCACAATCTCCCTCCCTGATCTCTACTCCTACATCGTCCTTCTCCATAGTGAACACAGATGAAAAGTAATCATTTAAAACCTCACCTACGCCTTCCGGCTCCCCCCACACATTGCCACTTTGGTCCCTACTCTTTCCTTGGTTATCCTCTTGCCCTTAATATACTTATAAAATGCCATGGGATTTTCCTTTATATTGCCTGCCAGTGTTTTTTCATGCCCCCGCTTCGCTCTCCTCATTACTTTTTTTAAAGTATCCCCTACATTTTCTATACTCCTCTAGGGCCTTCGCTATTTTCAGCGCTCCAAATCTGCCATAAACCTCCTTTTTTTTTCCTGACCAATCCTCTATGTTCCTTAACATCTAGGGCTCCCTGGACTTGTTGGTCCTACCCTTCACCTTTACGGGAACATGTTGGCCCTGAACACTCTCTATTTCCTTTTTGAATGACTCCCACTGGTCTGATGTAGACTTTCCTACAAGTAGCTGCTCCCAGTCCACTTTGGCCAGATCCTATTTTATCATATTGAAATCTTTTGAGTCTCCTCTGAGCTGCTGAATTAACATCCCAACCTATGCTCCCAAAACTGAGTACCTGGTTAGCTTTTTTTTGTGGGACTTGCTGTGTAAAAATTAGATCCAACATTAGAAACATAGGAAAAGGCCATTTATCCCTCAAACCTGTTCCGCCACTCAGAGATCATTCCACACACCTACCTTTGGCCCATATCCCTTAATATCTTTGTTTAGCCAACATCTGTCATCCTCCGATTTAAAATTAATTATTGATGTAGCACCAATTGCTGTTAATACCTCTTGTAATATTATGCTTCCATCGACACTACTTATGCCTCCTATCTTTTTATCAGTAAACTTGGCTATGTGGCTTTCTATCCCATCATCTATGTTGTTAATAATATGGTGAATAGTTGAGGCCCCAACACAGATCCTTGCGGGACACCACTAGTCACATCCTAGCAATTAGGGTACCTGCCCACTATCTCTAATCTGTCGCCTGCCACTCAGCCAATTTCCGAACCAGGTCAATAATTTGCCTTTAAGTCCATGAACTTCAACTTCAGCTGGAAGTCTTCTTTGAGGGGCTTCAGCAAATATCTTTTGAAAGTCCATATAGATAACATCCATAAACATTCCCTGTCCATTACTTTAGCCAGCTCTTCAAAACATTCCCTGTCCATTACTTTAGCCACCTCTTCAAAACATTCAATCATGTTCGCCTGGCATGCCCTACCCTTTAAAATTCATGTTGGCCTTCTGATCAGTGAAAATTTTCAAGGTGTTCAGTCATTCTGTTAATTATAGACTCTAGTAATTTCTGACAACAGATGTTAAGCTAATTCCCTCATTTCCCCCTCTCATTTCTTAAATAACAGAGTGACATGCAAAATTTTCCAATCTAAGGGAATACTTCACAATTTGAGAGATCTTTGGAAGCTTATAGTTGGGGCAGCTGCAATGATCTCACCGACTTCCTTTAAATCTTGGGGTGGAAACCATCTGGCTTTGGGGATTTGTCACTTCTTTAGAGCCATTATTTTCTTCATTACTGTTATTTCGCTCAACTAATTTTGGTGAGTCCTTGTCCCTGATTCAATATTCGTTTGCTCTACTCTAAAAACTGACCAGAAGTGATATTCAGCAGTCTGCCATTTCCTTATTTTCATTGACAACATCACTGCTTTTTCTTTTCTTCCTAATGTGAATTGTAAAATGTTTTTGTGTTGATTTTGATATCCCTTGCAAATTTCTTTTCATACTCCCTTTTTGTAGCTCTTATTAACTGTTTTGTTACCCGTCGCTGCTCTTTGCATCCCTCTCATACATCAGGATTTGCTTTGTTGTGCTTTTCTTTGTTTACTTATGGAAAGATGTAGGAGCAACAGGGTGGTGGTGATAGGAGATTTTAATTTTCCCAACATTGACTGGGATTCACTTAGTGTTAGAGGTCTAGATGGAGCAGAATTTGTAAAGAGCATCCAGGAGGGTTTTCTAGAGCAGTATGTAAATAGTCCAACTCGGGAAGGGGCCATACTGGACCTGGTGTTGGGGAATGAGCCCAGCCAGGTGTTTGAAGTTTCAGTAGGGGACTACTTTGGGAATAGTCATCACAATTCCGTAAGCTTTAAAATACTCGTGGACAAAGACGAGAGTGGTCCGAAAGGAAGAGTGCTAAATTGGGGGAAGGCCAACTATACCAAAATTTGGCAGGAGCTGGGGAATGTAGATTGGGAGCAGCTTTTTGAAGGTAAATCCACATGTGATATGTGGGAGGCTTTTAAAGAGAGGTTGATTAGCGTGCAGGAGAGACATGTTCCTGTGAAAATGAGGGATAGAAATGGCAAGATTAGGGAACCATGGATGACAGGTGAAATTGTGAGACCAGCTAAGAGGAAAAAGGAAGCATACATAAGGTCTAGGCGGCTGATGAAAGACGAAGCTTTGAAAGAATATCGGGAATGTCGGACCAATCTGAAACGAGGAATTAAGAGGGCAAAAAGGGGTCATGAAATATCTTTAGCAAACAGGGTTAAAGAAAATCCCAAAGCCTTTTATTCATATATAAGGAGAAAGAGGGTAACTAGAGAAAGGATTGGCCCACTAAAGGACAAAGGAGGAATGTTATGCTTGGAGTCAGAGAAAATGGGTGAGATTCTAAACAAGTACTTTGCATCGGTATTCACCGAGGAGAGGGACATGACGGATGTTGAGGTTAGGAACAGATGTTTGATTACTCTAGGTCAAGTCGGCATAAGGAGGGAGGAAGTGTTGGGTATTCTAAAGGGCATTAAGGTGGACAAGTCCCCAGGTCCGGATGGGATCTATCCCAGGTTACTGAGGGAAGCGAGAGAGGAAATAGCTGGGGCCTTAACAGATATCTTTGCAGCATCCTTAAACACGGGTGAGGTCCCGGAGGACTGGAGAATTGCTAATGTTGTCCCCTTGTTTAAGAAGGGTAGCAGGGATAATCCAGGTAATTATAGACCGGTGAGCCTGACGTCAGTGGTAGGGAAGCTGCTGGAGAAGATACTGAGGGATAGGATCTATTCCCATTTGGAAGAAAATGGGCTTATCAGTGATAGGCAACATGGTTTTGTGCAGGGAAGGTCATGTCTTACCAACTTAATAGAATTCTTTGAGGAAGTGACAAAGTTGATTGATGAGGGAAGGGCTGCAGATGTCATATACATGGACTTCAGTAAGGCGTTTGATAAGGTTCCCCATGGCAGGCTGATGGAGAAAGTGAAGGCGCATGGGGTCCAAGGTGTACTAGCTAGATGGATAAGGAACTGGCTGGGCAACAGGAGACAGAGAGTAGCAGTGGAAGGGAGTTTCTCAAAATGGAGACGTGTGACCAGTGGTGTTCCACAGGGATCCGTGCTGGGACCACTGTTTGTGATATACATTAATGATTTGGAGGAAAGTATAGGTGGACTGATTAGCAAGTTTGCAGACAACACTAAGATTGGTGGAGTAGCAGATAGTGAAGGGGACTGTCAGAGAATACAGCAGAATATTGATAGATTGGAGAGTTGGGCAGAGAAATGGCAGATGGAGTTCAATCGGGGCAAATGCGAGGTGATGCATTTTGGAAGATCCAATTCAAGAGTGAACTATACAGTAAATGGAAAAGTCCTGGGGAAAATTGATGTACAGAGAGATTTGGGTGTTCAGGTCCACTGTTCCCTGAAGGTGGCAACGCAGGTCAATAAAGTGGTCAAGAAGGCATACGGCATGCTTTCCTTCATCGGACGGGGTATTGAGTACAAGAGTTGGCAGGTCATGTTACAGTTGTATAGGACTTTGGTTCGGCCACATTTGGAATACTGCGTGCAGTTCTGGTCGCCACATTACCAAAAGGATGTGGATGCTTTGGAGAGGGTGCAGAGGAGGTTCACCAGGGTGTTGCCTGGTATGGAGGGCGCTAGCTCTGAAGAGAGGTTGAGTAGATTAGGATTATTTTCATTAGAAAGATGGAGGTTGAGGGGGGACCTGATTGAGGTGTACAAAATCATGAGAGGTATAGACAGGGTGGATAGCAAGAAGCTTTTTCCCAGAGTGGGGGATTCAATTACTAGAGGACACGAGTTCAAAGTGAAAGGGGAAAAGCTTAGGGGGGATATGCGTGGAAAGTTCTTTACGCAGAGGGTGGTGGGTGCCTGGAACGCGTTGCCAGCGGAGGTGGTAGATGCGGGCACGATGGCGTCTTTTAAGATGTATCTAGACAGATACATGAATGGGCAGGAAGAAAAGAGATACAGACCCTTAGAAAATAGGCGACATGTTTAGATGGAGGATCTGGATCGGCGCAGGCTTGGAGGGCTGAAGGGCCTGTTCCTGTGCTGTAATTTTCTTTGTTCTTTGTTCTACTTTTCCTTTAGTTGTATATTGTCGCTTACCTCTTAAATCATGAGTTTTTTTGACAAATAGAGCTCTTGCCCCTTCAGAGTAGAAACTGGATCTGTATCACACTGTTATGTTTGAACACCTCCCACTGATCTATGGTCTTTTGCCTGTTAACAGATTTGCTCAGTTTACTAAAATAAAAGCAAAATACTGCAGATACTGGAAATCTGAAATAAAAACGAAGTGCTGGAAATACTCAACAGGTCCGGCAGCATCTGTGAAAAGAGAAGCAGAGCTAATGTTTCAGGTCTGTGACCTTTCATCAGAACATGATGAAAGGTCACAGACCGGAAACATTAATTGACCTGCTGAGTATTTCCAGCACTTCCTGTTTTTATTTGTTCAGTTTATTGTGGGCATTGATTTCAACCTTGCCTAAATCTAGAATCTTAGTAGCCATTTTGTGTTTCTATCTTTGAAACTCGATCATATTATGGTTGCTATTAGATAAATGTTCACATAATGTTAGGCAGTTAACTAAATCTGACTCATGGCTTATTACTACATCTAATAAAGCCTGCATCCTAGAGTCATAGACTGATACAGCACTGAAACAGGCCCTTCGGCCCAACGAGTCCATGCCGACCATCAACCACCCATTTATACTAATCCTACATTAATCCCATTTCCCTCTCACATCCCCACCTACCCACACTGGGGGCAATTTACAATGGCCAATTTACCAATCAACCTGCAAGTCTTTGGCATGTGGGAGGAAACCGGAGCACCCGGAGGAAACTCGCGGTCACAGGGAGAACTTGCAAACTCCGCACAGGCAGTACCCAGAACCGAACCTGGGTCGCTGGAGCTGAGAGGCTGCGGTGCTAATCACTGCGCCCTCCTCGTTGATTCTAGGACATATTAATTCACAATATATATTAATGACTTGGGTGAGGGAACTAAATGTAACATTTCCAAGTTTGCAGACGACACAAAGCTGGGGGAGAATGTGAGCTGTGAGGAGGATGCAAAGAGGCTCCAATATGTTTTGGATAAGTTGGGTGAGTGGACAAATGCATGGCAGATGCAGTATAATGTGGATAAATGTGAGGTTATCCACTTAGTTGTAAAAACAGAAAGGCAGATTATTATCTGAATGGTGATAGATTGGGAAAGGGGGAGATGCAACGAGACCTGGGTGTCTTTGTACACCAGTCGCTGAAAGCAAGCATTCAGGTGCAGCAAGCAGCTAGAAAGGTGAATGGTATGTTGGCCTTCATTGCAAGAGGATTTGAGTCATGGAGCAAGGATGTCTTACTACAGTTATACAGGCCCTTGGTTGAGACCACATCTGGAGTATTGTGTGCAGTTTTGGTCTCCTTATCTAAGGAAGGATGTTCTTGCCATGGAGGGAGTGCAGAGAAGATTTACTAGGCTGATTCCTGGGATGGCAGGATTGACGTATGAGGAGAGATTGTGTCGACTTGGCCTACATTCACTAGAATTTAGAAGAATGAGAGGGGATTGCATAGAAACCTATAAAATTCTAACAGGACGAGACTGGCTAGATGCAGGGAGAATGTTCCCGATGGCCGGGGAGTCTAGAACCAGGGGTCACAGTCAGGATATGGGGCATGCCATTTTGAACCGAGATGAGGAGCAATTTCTTCAGAGGTTGGTGAACCTGTGGAATTCTCTACCGCAGAAGGCAGTGGAGGACAAGTCATTAAATATATTCAAGAAGGATAGATATATTAATGCCAAAGGGATCAAGGGATATGGGGAGAAAGTGGGAACAGGGTACTTAATTAGACAATCAGCCATGATCTTTTTTGAATGGCGGAGCAGGCCCGAAGGGCTGAATGGCCTACTCCTGCTCCTACTTTCTATGTTCCTATAGTGGGTTGGATTCTCCCAGCCCTGTGGAAAGGGGATGGAGGCAGACGGCTGGGAAAATAGTGCGGAACTACATTGGGACAGCTTCCTGATGCATTTCGGCCGCTGGGGTCCTTTCCGGGGAGAGCTGGAATTAGGATCAGCTGCCCATCTCCATGGAGGCGGTCAGCCAATTAACATCGTCAAGGCCCAAGTTAGCGGTGATTTTGAAGCCTCGTTGGCATTTTGCCGGCAGTGGACCGGCCCCCCGCCCCCAATTACGTGTGGAGACCACAGGATCAGTGGAGGTGCCTTCTCTGTGGCAGATTTGAGGGGGGCCATCAGCTAGAGGCTCTATGCCTCATTGACAGGGCCGTGGGTAGGAAAGGCTGCACCCAGGGACCAAATGATGCATCGGGAAGGATTTCCCCTCCACTCCAAGGAGCCTGATTGCTTTGGCCCTCACAATCTTTTACTAATATCCACACCTCTGAGGGTACTTCCATGTTGAGCTGCCCTCGCTGTCCCCAACTCCCTCAGGAGCTCCCACCTCTCCACTGGGGCTGTCGAGGCTTGCCTGCTGCCCTTTACAGGGTGGTGAACATGGAGACAGCTAAATAGGAGGCCACTTCTGGGAAGATTGCATCGTCGGGTACACTGCTGGCAAGTGGGGACTTGGGATCTCCGTTTGGTCCCAACATCTGGACCCTGAAGCCTGTGGGAAAATCCAGCCCATTATTTCAGAAAGAATCCATTCGCAACTCCTCGGATACTGAAGCAGCCGGTGTAGAAATACAGCAAGACCTGGACAATATTCAGGCTTGGGCTGATAAGTGGCAAGTAACATTCGTGCCACACAAGTGCCAGGCATTGACCATCTCAAACAAGAAAGAATCTGACCATCTCCCCTTGACATTCAACGGCATTACCATCGCTGAATCCCCCACTATCAACATCCTAGGGGTTGCCATTGACCAGAAACTGAACTGGAGTAGCCATGTAAATACCGTGGCTACAAGAGCAGGTCAGAGGCTAGGAATCCTGCAGCAAGTAACTCACCTCCTGACTCCCCAAAGCCTGTCCACCATCTACAAGGCACAAGTCAGGAGTGTGATGGATTACTCTCCACTTGCCTGGATTGGTGCAGCTCCAACAACACTCAAGAAGCTCGACACCATCCAGGACAAAGCGGCCCGCTTGATTGGCACCCATTCCCCACCTTCAACATTCACTTCATCCACCACTGACACACAGCGACAGCAGTGTGTACTATCTACAAGATGCATTGCAGCAACGCACCATCGCTCCTTCGACAACACCTTCCAAACCAGTGACCTCTATCACCTAGAAGGACAAGGGCAGCAGATGCATGGGAACACCACCACAGCAAGTTCCCCTCCAAGCCACACACCATCTTGACTTGGAACTATATGGCCATTCCTTCACTGTTGCTGGGTCAAAATCCTGGAACTCCCTTTTTAACAGCACTGTTGGTGTACTAACATGGACTGCAGTGGTTCAAGAAGACAGCTCACCACCACCTTCTCAAGTGAAAATAGGGATGTGCAATAAATGCTGTCCTAGCCAGTGACACCCACATCCCATTAGTTAATTTTAAAAAAATCCTGAACATTCTCCAGGAACTTACTACCTTTCTGATGCGAGCTAGCCTGCTTATTGCCATCAGTATGAAAGTTAAAATCCCCCATTGAAACCACTGTGCCTTTGCTACATACATATATAATCTACCGCTTCATAGTTGCTACTAGGACACCTATACACAACTCCCACTGCAGTCTTAAATCCTTTTCTATTTCTTAATTCTGTCCATAAAGCCTCCACTGCCTGCTTACCTCTCATTACATCTTTTATCTTTGAAGTTATTTCATCCTTGACCATTAAGGCTCCTCCTCCTCCTCCTCCCCCCCCCCCCCCCCCCGCACTTACCATTTTCCCTATAAACCTTATAACCTGATATCTTTAAGACATTCAGACATGCAAAATATAATAGAAATTCGTTCATTCTTTTCATAGACACAAGAAAAATTATATCCGAGTTTGTTAATCAATTCAGAGGGCACAACAAACTGAGAAGGAATGCAGCCAATTACAGCAAAACCGCTTCGCAGAATGTGCAGATCAGTGATGGAGTCAATTCAGTACTTTTTGGAAGAATAGGATTATAGCAAGTGTTACTATTTTGAGATTTTTACCTACTTGATATAAAAGGAATTTTGATATAATTTGTATTGTAACGTTGCTGTGAAGTTGGATTCAGTTTACTCCCAGACAGAAGCAAGCTATCTATGATGTTAATTGTGACCATTAATTAGAATACCAGATGAAGCAGCTGTCAGTAATTGAGTATTCATGTGTACCATGTCCATTTTGAAGCAGTGAGAAGTTGTTTGACCCTTTAATGTTAGAATTGTCTTAATTTAGTATGCCCAGTCATGAGGTTTATCTGAACTGATCAAGAAGTTGCCATGGCGACCACATAAAGGAGTGGGGGGAGATTGCTCCCATTTAAGGTTGTAGTTTTGAAGGCTTGCCAAGTCTCAACAGAGAGCTGAGCTAGAATCAGAGGTTAGTCTTTGTTTTCTATCTCTGTTTGTAAAAGTCAGTCTTAGGCAGGCTTCAGTGTAGAATAGTTAGTGAAACTGAGAAATAACACATGCTAAGGTTAGTGCCAATTTGTGATACATGGAGCAATGGGAAATTGAATGTCATTGTGAAAACTATATTTTGTTCATTCATGTATTTCATGCAAAATGAACCAGTTCGTTGGTTTGCAGTTGTCTCGCTACAGCGCTTTTCAGTTCACCTTCCTGAAAAGATAGGAGAACGCATGTGGTATGTACGAGTTTGCAATATCCAGCACACATAATGAGGTCTCATTGTGGCATTATCATTCAATTAGATAATAGGCCGTAAAAGTAAATTCGAGTTTGTACGGAGCTTGAGGTTCACTTAACAGAATGTACGATGCTCAACTTGAGTGAAAAGCTATTGCGGACCAAAATTTCTAACAAATTATACCGTACAAGAATCCAACCAGTGGAAAAACAGACACACAAAGGGATGCAGATAGGAACATAGGAATGGGACTAGGTGATTGAAGGCTAGGTTATTGAATATATTGTGTATGTTATCCCAGCTATTCTATTTTACTTTAATGTTATTTTAAAAACTGCAACAGATCTTAAATTCTCAATAGGTTAAAAGACTATGCACACATGGCACTGGTATTTTCAATTCCTCTTTTGAATGTGTTTTGGAACTTGTGTTTTAATTGTTAATACTTAACAACCTATACTTCATTGTTGTGTTTCGCTTGATCTCTGCATTGTACTGGAAAGGTATCATTAAATGGTCAGGTTTATCATTTACAGTGTCTCAAGTTTAAAAAAAATTATCTTGGAGCCCCAAAACTGTTGCAGAAGGATGATATTTTTTAACCTGAATTTTCAGATTAAAATCGAGAATGGTTGTCATGGACACCAGCTAATTATAATTAATCCAGGAATGCAAACTCAACTTGCACATGGGTTTAAATAAAGTGGAGAAAGAAGCTGAGATACTCTTCAAACTTTCAACTAAGAAATATGTTGATGTGCAATCTTTATTTCATTTTCTAACTCAAAGAAATCACAGGTGCTACTAATTGGTGTTGCCTGTTTGTGAATACTTTAGAATAGAAAAGGAGCATTCAATTCTATAAATTTGAGGCTTGCCTGAAATAAAAGTTTGAGAATTCAACCTCCAGATGAAAATCATACAAGAAACTCTCATATTCGCTCAGCCTGAGGGGTCGTACTCTTCTGCCTGCTGGGAAATCCTGCAAATTGTATTTGCACCATAATAGTTGGAAACTCTTTCAGCTGTTCTTGGTGGTTGGAACGTGGGGACAATGCTGGATTATCCATTCAATGTGCAAAGACATAGAAGACAACTAATTTGGGTAATTTAATCACATTGTGAATTATCTAATATTTTCAAAATTTTATTTTGTTTAAGGCCCTTTTTTGGGTCACAAATTCAGTTACTGGAAAAATGGTCCAAAAAGTATTTTCCACCATACCTGTGGAAGTTGTCTTCATATAATGTCACCATTGAGCAGTATGTGGATTAAAGGGAGGGAGTCTCTAGGGATAACTGCGGGGGTACGAAGAGAAGCCATTCCAGGAGATGCTGTGGCTGCAATCAAATATGTAAGCATTGTATCAGGTGAAGGCAATTCCACCAGGTGAAGGCAATTCCACTGAACTGGAAAACAGAAGCTGCTTTGGAGAAGAATGATAATGTGGTTGCAGAGTGGTTGAGGTAGAATAGTGCACCATGGCCCAGTCACAGGTGGTTGTTTTATTTGCAGTGGCAAGGATGTAAACCTGATTGGAGAGAAACATGGATTTGCAAGAAAGATGGGCACGGATTTACAAAGTGACAAAATGATCAAGCATGTTGGAGAGAAAAGTGAGGTTGGAGGTAGTTTATAAGGTCAGAGGGGTTGAGGGTAGGTTTTGGAGGAATTCCATTGTCGAGCACAACTTTTCTTTAACAAATGCATGTGGATTGCCCTTGTTTAACACACATTTCCAAATGCTTATTAATTTTATCTCGAATTATGGGTTCTGAGCTTTTGCCCACAACTGATAAGCTGACCAATAATTACCTGGTTTATCCTTCTCTCTTCTTGGACAAAGCTGTTAGATTATTACACTTCAGTCCAGTGGTACAACTTGCATATTTGAGGATTGAAAAATTATTGCCAAAGCCTCTCCATCTCCTCTCAAACTTCTTTCAACAGCCTGCGGTGCATACTATCAAGGCCATAGCACTGACCCTGATTTGTTCTTAAAATTTTTAGAGCCAATTCCTTTTCCGCATTTATCTGAAACATTTGCTACATATCCTTTTCTAGTCTCTACATTTTCATTTCCACCATTTGTAAAAAGAAAGCACAAAATATTTATTTCATATCTTCACCATATCTCCTTCATTCTTGAGTGGTCTAAATTGCTCTTTAACTATTCTACCTTTTATTTAGCTCTTGTGTATTGATTTTATTTTACTTGATAGCCTTATTTCATGTTCCCTTTTAGCCCTTCTAATCTCCTTTTTAGCTTACATTTTCAGCATGATTGTCTTTAGTATTATTAGCTCCAATTTTACACTGATCCACCCAACTCTACCTTTCCTGAACCCGCCACCACCTATATGGTTTTTCAACATCCAGTCTTGGGTGAACTGCAATTTCCACTAGCTAAATTACATTCATTGTCATCAGCCAGTGCTGCAAAATTTGTATCCTTACCATTGACTTGATTTCCACTCCCTGGCCATTGTCTCAGGTGAAATCAGTCTGTACGCTCTGCGTTCTGTTTTAGCCTGAGTTGAGCTTCAAACTTCAAATTCCTTTCACTAAAACTGTCTGTGTCCACCTCCATGGCGGTGTCCACTTCTGTTTCAGCCCATCTGTTGCTGAAATCCTCCTTGACGTCTTGATCATCTCCCGATTCGATAAATTCAGTATTTTTCTGGCTAGCTTCTTGTCCTCCACTCTCCACAGACGACTTCTCCTCTAAAACTGCTGGCTGCATCCTATCCTGCACTGTCCCGCTTACCATCAACGGGGCCCTTGGCCTTTGAGCACCTTAAATTTAAAATTCTGGTCTTGTACTGGAATATCTTAGTGGCCTGACCTCTCTCCCGTTCCGATCGCTGTATCTTACGCAACCCCTTCCCCACCTCACTTTGACCCACCATTGGTGGCCATACCTTCGACAGCCTAAGGCCCAAGCCTTGGACTTCCCTTCCGAAACTAATCTTTTTTTTCCTATCCTTTTAAGATCTTCCTTCAGACTCACTTGTTCGAGTCAAGCTTTTGACATCCCTTCCGAATGTCGTCTCTTTTGGCTCTGAGTCCAGTTTTTACCTGTGAAGGTCCTTGGGATTTTTTTTTACATTATAAATGCAAGTTATTTTTGTAATTCTGATCATGTCTCCCCTTTAAATGTGTTTAGTTTTAATTTCTCTGTTTATCTGTGGGACTCTCTTTTTGTGTCACCTTTTTTGCCTTATAGGAGTACACAGGGATATAGGAACATGAGTTGGATATTCAGCCCTCGAACCACCTCTTTAATTTAATTCAATTCAAATCATGACTGATCTGTACCTCATATCCATTTATGAGCATTTGTATCGTATCTCTCCACACCCTCTGGGGCGAGGGAATTCCAGATTTCCATCACGCTCCGTGATTTCAATACTGAATAGCCTAGGTCTAATTTTAAGACTGTTTCTGCTGAAACAGGCACAGCTAAACAAAATAAGTGACAGCCATTTGCTGATTTATTCCTCAGGGCAATGCCTTGACCAATCAGAGTCAAGCTGCCTGGTTTAAATTTCAAACAAAGTTTGACAGTTAACTGTCAGTCACCATAAACTGGTGCATTCTCCATGGCAACGCCTCTACCAATCAGAGTTCACTTGCTAGCTAATCACTCTCTTATACAGTATAAAGTTGTTGCTTTCCCTTTTACATTGGTATTCTTGTGGATTGTCCTGATGAGTGCAAGAAGAAAAGCTTCGACAACATGTCTCTCTTTTCAGCTGAACACAAGTTCTTTACTACCAAATGACAATAACTTGATTGAGCTTTTTGAGGAGGTGACCGAGAGGGTCGATGCGGACTTCCAGAAATGTTTGACAAAGTACCACATTATAGGCTTGTCAGCAGAGTTGCAGCTCATGGAATAAAAGAGGCAGTGGCAGCATGGATTAGAAATTGGCTAAAGCGCAGGAAACAGTAGTGGTGAATGTTTGTTTTTGGACTAGAGGAAGGTATACAGTGGGTTTTCTCGGGTCAGTACTAGGACCACTGCTTTTCACAATATATATTATCGACTTGGACTTGTTTGTACAGGGCACAGTTTCAAAATTTGCAGATGACACCAAACTTGGAAGTTTAATGAACAGTGAGTGAAATTGAATGCAGAGAAATGTGCAGGTATACATTTTCGTAAGAAGAACAAAGAGAAACAATATAAATTTAGGAGTACAATTCGAAACGGGGTGCAGGAACAGAGAGACTTGGGGGTATATGTGCACAAATGTTTGTCGGTGGCAGGGCAGGTTGAGAAAGCAGTTTTAAAAAAAAAAGTACTTGGGATCCTGGGCTTTATAAATAGTACAAAAGCAAGTAAGTTATGAAGAACCTTTATAAACCCCTGGTTCAGCCACAACTGGAGTATTATGTCTGATTCTGGGCTTTAGGTAGAATGTGAAGGCCTTAGTGTGCAGAAAGGATTTACAAGAATGGTTCCAAGGATGAAGGACTTCAGTTATGTAGATAGATTGGAGAAGTTGGGATTGTTCTGCAGAGCAGAGAAGGTTGAGAGGAGATTTGATACAGCTGCTCAGAATCATGAGTTTAGACAGAGTAGATAGAGAAAAGCCCTTTGGAGGAAGGGTCATGAACTGAAGGACATAGATTTAAATTGGCAAAGAAACCAAAGGCAACATAAGGAAAATCTTAGACACAGCAAGTTACAATCTGGCATGCTGAAAGGGTGGTGGAGGCAGATTCAGTTGTGATTTTCAAAAGGAATTAGTTGAGTGGATGAAGGGGGAAAATTGCAGAGCTATGTGGAAAGACGGGGGAATAGAACTGGCTGGGTTGCTCTTGCAGAGAGCTGGCACGGATGTGATGGGTTGAATGGTTACAGCACAGAAGGAGGCCATTCTATGATTCTATATTACGTAAAAATAATCTGAATTTATACCTGAAGGGGATAGAAAACTTATTGAAGAAATGACATTCGTTCATTTATAAAAGGGCACAAAGCTACACCTTAAAAAAAAAAAGTTTTATCACCTACATAGACACACACACAAGTTAATACTTGCAACCTCTTTGTCAAAAGCCAATTTTAGGGAGCATCCTGGAGCAGCTCCAATGCAATTCTCAGTCTGCAGTACACTTTTCTTAAGTTTTGCAGTTTCGTAGCAGATTTGGGTTTCGGCTACTGATGCTTGTAATGGAAATGCTATCCATAATAGTTATCACACAAGTAACTCAGCAAACTTGGAAGAGTCTCTGTCAAATAAATTCTTACGGCCATTATTTTCTCATTTTTTAAAAATGGGAGTGCTTCGAGCAAAACTAGCCCCAGCTACCAAAACTTTTCTTTCACTTCAAATTCTCCCAGTTTAAAATATCAGCTAGATGATCAATTTACAGGGGAAGGTTGTTCTTTCTATCCCCAGTATATGTGTTTCAACCAGGAGTCAAACTTTTTTGAAATGTCAGTAGTTAAATATTATCAACAGTAACTTGTATTTATATAGCACTCTTCATGTAATCATTGTGATATTTAATTTACAAAGCAGAAAGTGGGAAAAGAGAACAATTCAGAAATATGGGAGCAGACCGAAGACGTAGATAAGAACTTTTAGGATGATGAGGCAAGTTAGAAGGATCATTTTGTTTTCGGAGAGAATTTCAGAGTGCTGGATGTAGTGACTCAATATCAGCTGCAATAAGTGAAAGCTAAACTTCTCTCTCGCTGGAAGTTAAATGATTTCATATTAATGAGCCTCATATGGAAGGAAGATGTATTCCTTTGTCATCCATTCTCACTACAGAGTAGTGGATGTGGAGAACAGATGCAGCAATAGCAATTAATGCTGTGGTAATTAGTTTTATGAAAAAAAGCAAGAAAGATATCTGGTTATGAATGATGGCAAGTTAGAGCAAAGTCAAGATAATTATAAATAATAAGGCCATTTGGCCCATCTAATTCATCCATCCAGAACCACCCAAAGCTTTTCCCCATTGCAGCATTCACTTGTTTCTTAAATGATTTCAGGATTTTCACCTTCACTACTGCATTTGGAAGCCATCTGTTGATCACTTTTTTTTTGTTTTATTGGTTCTTGGGATGAGTGTCACTGGCAAGGCCAGCATTTATTGTCCATCCGTAATTTTCCTTGAAAAGTTGGTGGTGAGCGGCCTTCTTGAATGGCAGCAGTGTTGTTAGGAAGGGAGTTCCAGGTTTTTGACCCATTGAAGGAATGGCAGGATGGTGTGTAACTTGCAGGTGGTGGTGTTCCCATGTGTCTGCTGCCCTTGTTCTTCTAGGTGATAGAGTTGCTATTAAAGGTATCTTGGCGAGTTGTTGCAGTGCATCTTGTAGATGGTACACTCTGCAGTCACTCTGCGCCTGTGGTGGAGGGAGTGAATGTTTAAGGTGATGGCTGGGGTACTAGTCGAGCGGCCTGCTTTGTATTGGATGGTGACGAGCTTCTTGAGTGTTGGAGCTGCACTCATCCAGGCAAATGGAGAGTATTCCATCACACTCCTGACTTCTGCCTTGTAGATGGTGGACAGGCTTTGGGGAGCCAGGTGGTGAGTCACTCGCCGCAGTGAGTTACTTACCTCTGACCTGCTCTTGTAGCCACAGTATTTATATGGCTGGTCCAGTTAAGTTTCTGGTCAATGTTAACCCCCAGGATGTTAATGGGGTGGGGGTGGTTCGACGATGGTAATGCCATTGAATGTCAAGGCAAGATGGTTAGATTCTCTCTTGTTTGAGATGGTCATTGCTTGGCACTTGTGTGGCCTCAATGTTACTTGACACTTATCAATCCAAGCCTGAATGTTGTCCAGGTCCTGCTGCTTGTGGGCATGGACTGCTTATGTATCTGAGGAGTTGCGAATGGTATTGAACATGGTGCAATCATCAGTGAACATCCTCACTTCTGACCTTATGATGGAGGAAAGGTCATTGATGAAGCAGTTGAAGATGGTTGAGCTGAGGACACTATCCTGAGGGATGAAGTGTTTTCTGAAGGTCTCATCCTGAAAGCAGAAATTGCCCCCCTAGCCTGAACAGGCAGGTTTTCACACAGGCTACAACTGCTCCGAGCAGGTCCTGACACTGAGCTCGCGTGTTGAGGCCGGTTTTCAAAAAGGTTTGAAAGCAGGAACTGCCTTTGTTGACTTATCCTGTGCCCATGACAGTATGGCATACAGCCATGCTGCTGAAACGCTCCAAAATCATCTGTGTGAAAACCCTACAACTAATCAACTCCATGATCGCAACTGATAGTTCTGTGTGCACTTCACAGATCAAATCAGCCGCCCACGCATAACCAACAGTGGGCTCCCCACAGTGATCAGTTCTCGCACCGGCCCTTCGCCAGTGACCTCCCTCCCACAAAGTCACAGCTCTTCATGTATGCTAACGACTTGGCCCTGGCTTTCCAGGCTAAGGAAATTCAGGACATTGAGAAAACATTCACTGAAGATCTATATGTTCTCTGGAAGCCTACGGCAGAAAATGGAGACTCCGACCAAATGCCACCCAGATTGTCGTTTGTCTTCCACCTGAACAACTCGGAGGCTAGAGAAGAACGTCACATCCAGTTCAGAGGTCGTGGGTGAGCGGTCGGCCGATCACCAAAATACCTTGCCATCACTCTTGACCTAGGTTCCACTGTTCGGAGGTGTTGCCAGTAGGTCAATGTACAGTCAAGACGAGAGTGACTCTCAGAAGGAAACTGGCGAGCACCACCTGGCGCAGTAGAGTCAGCATGCTATGCAGTACCTCACTCGCCCTGGTCTGCCCAACAGCATAGTACTGTTGCTCAACCTAGCCCAGGAGCCACCACACAAATGTGTTAGATATCCACCTCTGGAAGATCATGAGGATTATTTCTGCAATGTCGAGACCAACACAGCTCAAGTGGCTTCCTCTGCTAACACACATTGAACCTCCTGATGTCCGCAGGGAAAACGTGCTTCTCAAAGAACACCAATGGCTGACAAGTAGCGAAGCACTCCCATTGATACAGGTCCTCAAAAAAAAAAAAAAAAAAACCCCACACACTTTCCTGAAATATCATAGCTTTATTGGAACACACTCTACTCCCTACAAACCAATGATAGCTTCGCCTCTTGATGGCTCACTTCCTGGTTGACTGCTAACCGCAACCTGGTAACTGACACGAATGATGAAGTCCTAGGTTTCAGCCTCCCTCGGGTAATCTGGACGACATTCAATTGCTTGAGGACAGGCCAGAGAACATGTGGCCACTTGCTCGACAAGTGGAATATGAGGACCAGCTCAAATTATGGCTGTGGTCATCCAAGTCAGACCATCGCCTACATATTGAACTCCTGCCCTGAGAGATCCATTCCTGGTGACATCACAACCATTCACACTGCATCAGCTGAAGCCGTTGAATGGATTGTTAACCTCGACATTGAACTATAACTGTTTCCCCAGCCATACGAATATATCCTGCCCTGAGAAACTGTTGCAGTGATGTCCTGGGGCTTGGATGATTGGTCTCCAACAACCACAACCATCTCCCTTTGTGCTAGGTATGACTCCAGTCAGTGCAGAGTTTCCCCCCGATTCCCATTGACTTCAATTTTGCTAGGGCTCCTTAGTGCCACACTCAGTCAAATGCTACCTAATGTTAAGGGCAGTCATTTTCACCTCCGGAATTCCGCTCTTTTGTCCATGTTTGGAGCAAGGCTGTAATGAGTTCTGGTGCTATGTGGCCCTGGAGGAACCTAATACTGCGATTATATAACATTGCGAGGCAACTAAAATAACAAGACAGTTGGAAGGGCACACAATTCCTGAAGAATTGCTAGGTTACTGGTGGTATCCCTGTGATGTTGGCCCAGATCCCTCGCACTGTTAGTCGCAGTGATTTTTTCACTGGTTCAGAATTTTCGTTCTTATGACTGCATTGTAGAAGGAGCAAAGGCATAGAGTAAAAACAGAGCTGTAAGTGAAATTCCTCTTTTAATGAAAAACGGGTCCTGTTGTATTTTTGGCCACCGTCAATGTCGGCTATCAGAATCATGGGAGTTTGCAGTTTCAGCGCATGCAGCTTCTGAATTTTCTTCCCTGGTCATTAATCATAAGGGAAAATTCAGCATTCCCTCTTTAAGTAGACAAGGAATCTCACTCATTGCTATTGGGCAGTGGACACAACTGTACATCAGGGATAGGGAGTCCTCCTTCCACAGTCCTCCTACCGATCAAATCAGCCAATCAGCACTCTGGGTCCACACGAGTGTTTTATAGAGCCATATCGCAGGAGGAGTCAACACCTGCAGGAGAGTCGGTGGGGGGTGGTGATGGGTCTCTGGGTCCCTGGTAAATAATGGTTTCAAAACATCAGGTGCCACTAGACCCTTTGGAAACAACAATACCTGAAATCTAGATATAGGTCAGTAAGACATAAGAGCCTGGCAGTGAACCTGGCAAGCACTGAGGGGGATTGAGGTGCATGCGTGCTGAGAATAGTAGATAGGGAAAAACTGTTGCCATTGGTGGAAAGATTGTTAATAAGAGGGCACAGATTTAAGTTAATTGGCAGAAGAAGCAATAGCAACATGAAGAAAATCTTTTTTACGCAGGAAATGGTTAGGTGCTGGAATGCACTACCTCTGTGTGGTGGAGGCAGGTCAAATCGAGGTATTCAAGAAGGAATTGGATTGTTATCTGAAAAGGAAGAAAATGCAGAACTACGGGAGAAGGTGGAGGAGTCGCATGAGGTAAATTTCTCTTTCGGAGAGCTGCCAGAGACACGACAGGCCGAATGGCCGCCTTCTCTGCTGTAACAGTTCTGTGATTCTGTGAAACTGAGCATCGGTGAGCAGGTTGTTGCTGAGTAAATGCCACTTGATAGTACTGTCAACGACACCTTCCATCACTTCGTTGTTGATTGAGTGCAGACTGATGGGGTGGTACTTGGCTTGATTGGATTTGATCTGCTTTTTGTGGACAGGGCATACCTGGGCAATTTCCCACATTGTCGGGTAGATAGCATGTGGTGTCCGCCAGTTCGCTTGAGGCCTTCTGCGACTGGTAGGCACTGCAGGGGCTGGAATGCATCATCGATGCCGAAAGTGCTATTTTAATTTGAGTTTTTGATTTATTTATTAGATTTTAATTATTTTATGAAATGTATATGGGGGGGGGGCCTGAGGAATAAAGGCCCCCTCGACATAAAATAAAAGAAAAAAATTAATAGTTTGGTAGATGTCAGTGTGGTAGCTGTACTGGAATAGGTTGGCTCGGGGTATGGCTGGTTCTGGAGCACAAGTATTTAGTACTGCAGCTGGGATGCTGTTAGGGCCCAAAGCCCTGGCTGTGTCCAGTGCCTTCAGCCGTTTCTTAATTTTACGTGGAGTGAGTTGAATTGGCTGAAGACTGGCATCTGTGATGCTGGGAAGCTGAGGAGTAGGCCAAGGTGAATTGTCTACTTGGCACTTCTGGCAGAAGATGGTTGCAACTGCTTCAGCCTTGTCTTTTGCACTGATGGGCTGGGCTTCTTCAGGATGAGGATGCTTTTGGAGCCTCTTCCTCCAGATAGTTGTTTAATTGTTCACCATCATTCATGCCTGGATGTGGTAGGACTATAGAGCTTTGATCTGATCCATTGGTTGTGGGATCACTTAGCTCTGTCTGTAGCATGCTGCTGCTGCCTTTTAGCATGCATGCACTCCTGTAGTGTAGCTTCACCAAGTTGGAATCTCACTTTCACTTATGCCTGGGGCTGCTCCTGGCATGCTCTTCTACACGCTTCCTTGAACCAGGGTTTGACCCCTGGCTTGATGGTAATGGTAGAATGAGGAATATGCCAGGCCACGAGGTTAGATTGTGGTTAAATACAATTCTGCTGCTGCTGATGGCCCACGGTGTCTCATGGATGTCCAGTTTTGAGCTGCTAGATCTGTTCTGATTCCATCCCATTTATCGTGGAGGTGTCCTCAGTGTGAAGATGGGACATCATCTCCACAAGGACTGTGCTTTGGTCACTCCTACCAATACTGTCATCGACAGATACATCTGTGACAAGTAGATTGGTGAGCACAAGGTCAAACAGGTTTTCCCCTCTTGTTGCTTCCCTCACCACCTGCCACAGACCCATTCAAGCAGCTGTGTCCTTCAGGACTTGGCCAGCTCGGTCAAGAGTGGTGCTCTTGGGACTTTGAAGTCCCCCACCCAGAGTACATTCTGTGCCCCAACTACCCTCAGTGCTTCTGGTGTTCATATGATGGACCGCTGATTCATCAGCTGAGGGAGGGTGGGAAGTGGTAATCAGCAGGACGTTTCCTTGCCCTTGTTTGACCTAATGCCATGATATTACATGGGGTCTGGTGTATTGACTGTATATCATTGTGCCACCACCATTGGTGGGTCTGGACAGGTCATACCCAAGGAGGATGATGGAGGAGTCTGGGACATGGGTGAGGTTTGATACAGCGAGTATGACTATGTCAGGCTGTTGCTTGACTGGTCTGTAGGACAGCTCTCTCAATTTTGGCACCAGTCCCCAGATTTTACTGAGGAGGACTTTGCAGTGTCAACTGCACAGGGTGTGCCTTTGTTATTTCTGGTGCCAGGATCAATGCTGGACAGTCTGTCCAGTTTTATTCAACTTTCTGTAACAGTTTAATACAACTGAGAGGCTTGCTAGGCTATTTCACAGGGCAGATAAGAGTCAACCATAGTGCTTTGTGCTTGGAGTCACATGTAGCCTGGACCAGGTAAGGATGGCAAATTTCCTTCCCTGAAGGACACAAGTGAACCAGAGTTTTTTTACAACAATCCAGTAGTTGCATGATCATTATTAATGAGACTAACATTTTATTCTGGTTTTAGTAATTGAATTTAAATTCCCCAGGTGTCGTGGTGGGATTAGTCTGGGTCTCTGGATTACTAGTCCAGTACCATTACCACAATGCTATCAGGCCCCATGTGAAGAAAAACTTCCTGATATCAGTCCTAAATTTACTAGTTTTACCATTTGACCCCTTAAGCCAATTCTCACAGGTTGAAGTAATATTCAAGGTTTACTTTTTCTATTTATTTTAACTTTTTTTAAACCTTAAAAAAAAAACCCTCTCAAATGTCTGATTACTGGGCTGCGAAGCTAAAGTTTCTCCAGCTTTTCCTCATAACTCCGATTTCTAATATAAGGGATCAGTTGATGACTCTTTTTTGGCATTGACTCCTTTATGTCTCGATGACCAGAATTGAAAGTACTATTTGTGATGTGGTCTGATCAGATCACTGGACAATTTATTGTGACTTCTTATGATTTTTACTTCATTGGCTGTATAGTTCAACATTTTTTTGCATTGTTATTTGCTGTCCGAATTGGTTGGACATGTTGAGGATTGAGTCTGTGAAAATTCCTAGGCCCCTTTCAGCTTCATATGAAATTTTTCAATGCCATTCATGGAGTATGTGTTTCACTCAATTTTTCTCTCCAGGAGAAGTAAGCTTTACACTTAGTCACAGAGTCATTACGGCATAGAAGGAGGCTTTTCGGCCCATCAAGTCCATGCTGGCTCTCCGTGGAGCTGTCCAGTCAGCCTCACTTCCCGCTTGACCCCTGTAGCTCTGTAAGTTTATTTCCTTCAGGTGCCCATACAATTTCCTTCTGTAATCATTGTCTCCGCTTCCACCACCCCTGTGAGCAGGGAGTTCCAGGTCATTAACACTCGCTGCACAAAAAAAGTTCCACATTCCCCCCGCATCTCTTACCTAAAACTTCAATCTGTGTCCCTTCGTCCGTGTACTATCAGGTCATGGAAACAGTTTTTCCTTGTCTAACTTACACTCTATCAATTCTCTCCTCAACCTCCTTTGCTCTGGGGAGAACAACCCCATCTTTTCCAACCTAAAAGGCAGATCATGCTTGACATATCTAATTGAATTTTTGATGAAGTAACACGGAAGGTTGATGAAGGGAATGCAGTGGATGTTGTCTATATGGATTTAAAAAAAGCATTTGATGAAGTACCACATAAAAGGTTGATTAACAAAATTGAGGCTCATGGAACAGGAGGGTCAATGTCCAACTTGATTAAAAAAAATTAGCTTAGGGACAGAAAACAGCACGTTGTGGTAAATGATTGTTTTTTTCAACTGGAGGATAGTAGACAGTGGTGAACCCCAAGCGTCAGTGCAATAACCACTGCAGTGTTTTGCTATATGTAAAACTGACATGGATCTTGGAATAGAGTAGAATTTCAAAATTTGCTGATGATACTAAACTTGGAGGAGTGACAAACACTGTGGATGATACAAGCTACCTGCAACAGGACATAAATAGGCCAGCAGAATGGGCAGACAAGCGGCAGATGGAACTTAATACAGACAAGTGTGAGGTGATGCATTTTGGCAGAAGGGATAGGGTGAGGCAATATAGACTTATGAGGCTCTGTTATGTTCAATTTTAAACAAATGAATGCACCTACCACATCCATCCTGTGTGTTGTTGACTGGTTCCTTCTGTTGATTGACCTGAAGGAACACAGAGTTGTATATCCAAGTTTGCAAATGACACTTAAGTTAGAAGATATAGTAAACTGTTCAGATGGGAGCAGGAATTTACAAAGGGACATGCAGGTTAGTGGGAAAATTCTGACAGATGGAATTCAATGTTGGGAAATATGACTTTTGAGAAAGCCAAATCAGAATATTTTCTGTATTTTGAAAAAGTAAGAACTGTGAAGGAGCAAAGGGGATTTTGGTGTCACTAAAAGCTAATGTACAGGTACAAAAGTAATTTAAAAAAAAAAAGCTAATGGAACGTTGGCTTTTATCTCATGGGGCTGGAATACAAAGGGGAGGAAGTCCTCCTTCAATGGTGCAGAGCTTTGATCATCTGAATTTTGTTCAGTATTGGGCATCAGACCTCGGGATGTATTTATTTTAGTGGGGGTACAGCACAGGTTCATCAGGGCTTAAGGGCTAAGTTATGAAGACCAGTTATGCAAACTTGGTTTGTATTCCCTTTAGTTTAGAAAGTTGAAGGGCGTTTAAAATGGTAAAAGGATTCATTGGCTTGGCTTTTACAGTCAAATAGCAATACAGCGCTTCTCCCTGTTGACCTCAAAGAAAGCTTCCCACAAAGATCTAGCAATCTCTGCTAGAAGTGTAGACTTCCCCTTTCCTGGCGCCAAGTCAAGGGGATCTCCAGGCATGCAGCAGCAGTGATGTCTGCCTATGGGACAAGCAACCAGCCATGTTGAAGTATTCTCAGAGATCAAAGCAGAATGTTAAAACCACTGAATCCTTTTAATTTAAAATTTCAGACAATGAAATAAATGATGTTTGGATTAAGTTTGAAACTAAAGTATAGATTAACTTTAAAAAAAAAAGTTGAAAAATCATGGAAATAGAAATATGTTGACTTTTTAAAATCAACGCACAGTTTAACATTCTGGGCCGTCGAGGGTGTTTAGCAGTATTTATGAAGCTAATACGCTGTTTAAAATCTCATTTACACCTCATTCAACAAGGTATAACTTTTTCAAGGGTTTTTAGCATGAGACTAACAGCATAAGAGTGGAAGTTCTCATTAGTCCCATTGATTGCATTCTGGCGGGGAGGTCCTTAACAGCACACTCTGGAGAGGTCGAGAATCACTGGCAGCAACTTCTGGATTTTTGCATTATTCTGCGCATGTATGGAGTAATGATGGCGATTGCTGGCAGTTTTGCGTCATTACCACTGCAAAATCTGGGTCACAGAATGGATACAGAGAAGCTATTTTCTGCGGTGGGGAATCCAGAACGGGGGGCATGATCTTTAAAATTTTATCTAAAGTATTTAGGAGTGAAATCAGAAAGCATCTCTTCACACAAAAGATAATGGAAAGCTGGAATACTGTCCAAAAAGGCTGTGGATGCTGAATCAATTGAAATTTTTAGACTGATTCTTGTTAGATGAGGGTATCAAGGGATGTGGAGAAAAGCCATGTAAATGAGGTTGAAGTACAGATGGGCATGATCCAATTTTTAATTTCCTTATGGGATACTGGTGTCATTGGCCAGGCCAACATATATTGCCCATCCCGAATTACCCTTGAGAAGGTGGTGGTGAGCCGCCACCTTGAACCGCTGGAGTCCCATGTATTGTCGGTACACTCACAGGGCTGTAGGTCGGGAGTTTTTAGTTTCAGGATTTTGACTCAGCGACGATGAAGGATAACGATATATTTCCAAGTCAGGATGGTGTGTGAGTTGGAGGTGGTGTTCCTCAGCACCTGCTGTTGAATGGCGGTTTGAGGACTAAATGGTTTACTCTTGTTCCTGTATTGCTACGACTGTTTCATTTAAATGGCATTGCTGCAAGTAAAGGCTTTGTAATTCAACATATACATCAAGTGATTTCTTTTAAAGTCATATTTACTAACGGCCGCATTCTTAACAGCACTTTTCCTACTGTTGTAATCACGTTAGGGACCATTAACGAGGATATTGAATTTTTCCTGTTAAAAGTTATTACTGAAAGAATGACACCACAAGAGTTAATGTTTTAAAACAAAAAACTTTACAGGAGTTAAACAAAGCAAAACACTACAATTTGAAAACTCCTATTCAGCTGTTCCTTCCACTCCAAGAATTTCCCTATATGTTACAGGATCTTGGCAGTTTGTTCACTTTTCTGCTGGGACCAATCCAAAATGTACCACAGCTCTTAGGAATTCACTTTAATTTCATTAGTTTCTCAGCTGTCTTCTGAGGTATGAGATCACCTCCTGAATTTGGACCTCCCAGCTTGAGCACGGGCCTGCCTCAAAACAGAAACGCCCTTGGTTCCTGATGGCCTCTCTGCTCCTGAGTCCACCTGACTTTCAAAAGCCAACTGCTTGTCTGAAAACCAACTGACTGTTATCAAGCACACAGATCAAAAAACCAACAGACACCTCCTGCATCATCTATCTCTATAGCAAAGTGGTACATGTGGGAAGTCCCAAATGGCAATTTAAACCAATTATTTCCAACTCCAAATCATCTCTTTGTTCTGGGAAATCATATGAATAATTTAAACCCCTGATTACGGCAGCTGCAGACACACTTAGTGAATTTTACTGGCCCCTTTACCCCACGCGTCATGGCCTCGACCTGTGACGTCAAGAAGGGCCCACCACATATTATTGGGGGTGGGGGGGACTTCAGTGTGGCTGCCCCGCTGCCTGGCGGTGGGCCCTTCATCTCCATATTTAAATTAACACTCTTTATTCTAGTTCCACTTCTACACAGGTCACAAAATATATTTAACTTTTTTCCCACTTACTGATACGGTGAATCATATAATCTAATTTTTCCCAGACTAAAACACACCAACCAGGTTTCTTTTATAATAAACTGATAGTTTTGTTGTTTGTTAAACAAGTTTTAACCAGTTAATGAAGTAAAGCATAAACACCCAGATCCCTTTATCACTTAGCTCCTCACTCTTAGACATGCGCACACACACATACGCTGGTTAATCGGAAAAATAAAGGGATTTGCGTTTTAGAGCTCTATTACAAAAACGACCAAAGAAAATACTTGGGTTAATTACTTGCTAATTCTTGAAGAAAGAGAAGATTTTTTTTTAATATGTTAAGATGTGTTTTGGTTTGGCATGCCAAATGCGTGTAGACGCTGTCACTGGGATCTTCCTAGAACAGTTCTTTTCAGGCGATGTTGACTATCAGTTTGGTTAGGCTTCCAGGAAATGCAGCAACAGAAGTTTCAGACACAGGCCTTACAGGAGGAATCCAGCCACAGTTTCAGTCTGTTTCTAACACTTGCTTCTCAGCTCCTTGAGAGATGGAAAACTGGCAGGCTTTTTCCAAACTAATGGAGCAGACGGAGTTGGGGTGGTTTTGGTCTTTTTGGCAAGTTTTCTCCAACTGTCTTTTTAAACCATTGTCCATGCCCCAACTCACTGTCCAAAGCTAAACCATAAACAATGTCACAAGGCCAAGCCTCCTGACCCCTATAAACCTTGACCTGTCACTTCTCTGCAAACATCTTTCCCCAAGTCAAAAACAACCCCGTGTGCAGGTCATTATCTGCAGACAGGTGCCTTCCGGTAATTGTTTGTTTTCAAGCTCAGTCCAAAAACCTCCTGGTGACATCCCTTGAGAAAAAAAAAACACCAAGTTCCAGCATCTATAGAATCTTTTCAGTTTTGAAACACATCTTCAAAGTTTACCAAAAAAAATAGAAGCATTCGTAACAAGGTGTGAATTTTCAAACTCAGTCTTTGAATCAGTTTGTTCAGATTTCACCTTCTAAACTTTACTCTGTTCCCTATTTCCAGAAGCTTCATTGTTTAAGTTCTAAAAGAATGTCCCAATTAATTCCACAGTTAAACAGTCTTCCTGCTGCTTAACTGCAAGCATATCTTTATTTTTATGACCATTGCCCAGACTCGAGCATTCAGGATTCTCTTTTTGAGATGGCATGTTTAAAATTGCTTCTTTCGGTGTTAATAACTCATTCTTTTGTCAGTCAAAATTTTCTCGAGGCACTTTAAGAAGATTGTTCAAATTGTCCTGATGTTTAAATAAAAATGCTTGATATTCCTGTTGGTTTGTTTTTTAAACAATCTTGCAGTTTTTCTTGATCCCAGTCATAATGAGCCTTGTTTAAAACACTGCGAGTGCAATCAATAGCTTCTTCATTTTGGATTTCCACTTTCTGTTCTAACATTGTGATTTGTTCATGCAGCTCCTGAATAATATCATCCCAATCACTCTGGGGTTTCAAGTGGTCTTTTGTAATCTGTCGATGTGCCTGGATTCCTGCTGCTGTACCTTGTGTTGTCTCAGCATTGGCAGGCACCTTTTGATTCAGTGTCATGTCCCATTAACTCTTCAGGGTTAGTCTGAAGTCTAAGTCCTTCTTGGGAGAACTTTTAATTTGAAATTCTTTGGCTACTTTTGCTGCCTCTGTTAAGTTCGTTAATGGTGTGGACACATCGGTCAGTTTGTTTAATTTACTCTTTGGCCCAAGAGAATTACATACAGGTGAGGGGTCTTTACTCACAGCAACAATTCTCGTACTCTTGCCCACTGTTCCAGAAAACAGGAAAAATCTTAGCTCCTGCGAGAACATTTCTTAATACAAAATCAACCTGATTAATGGGTAGTTTAGACACAGCACCAACAATAATTGATCCCTTTACCAAATCACTGTTTAAATTCGCCCTTGACAATGCGATGGGTACAAAATCCCCATTGGTGCCCTGTATCAATACATTTTTATTCAGTGATCTCTTTGAAAAAAAGCCTAAATCTTGTCCCAACATTAAGCTCTGAGCTAAACCCGTATCTCTCAGGATAACGATCTTTCTGGGTCTTTCCTTAGATGAGAATAGAGGACTTCCCCTTCAAATATAAAACCCTCATAATCTTTTAAGCCTCTATTTACACCCACTTTAAATACGTTAGTACTGATTTTTCACCGTTCTCAGTTTTTGGTGCAATATTACTACCCACGCTCATGAAAGCTACAGCTTTCAGCTTTCAATTCCAACACTCTGCTTTTACAGGTCCATGTTTATGGCAATGAAAACATGTTGGTTTTTTTGACTTGCTCCTATCCTCTATACTGTCTTTTTTACCACTTGGAGAGGTATCTATCTTTTCAATTTTACTATCCTATTTTCTATCTTCCCAACTGCTGTGTGGATTTGCAAATGAAGAGCTACCACCCACTAGCTGTTTACGGGATACATCATAACTATCAGTTTAAAATAGCAGCTTCTCTTGTATTAGAAACTTTATGCTGTTCTAGGTGTGTCCTAATACTTGTTGGAACACTTTTTAAATTCCTCCATTAAAAACACCCCTTTCACATTTTCAAAATTCTGTTTAAGTTTAATTGAACGATACTAACGGTCAAAAATCATTTCTTTCTCTGTAGCAAATTCTACAAAAGTTTGATTTTGTCTCTTTGCCGAATTTTGAAATGTTAATTGATAAGCTTCAAGTACCAACTCATATGCTTTAAGTACCGCATTTTTATCTGTGTCATAATCTAAAGACTGTTCCTCTGAAAGACTTGAGTAAACATCTAATGCTTTGGCCAAGCTAACCTTGTAGTAATTTTCTCAAATGCGACAAACTATCTCTCATCCCCTTCCACAATGAATTTAGGTATTAGGTGACTATTCTTTCTTAAATCAAAGCCCAGAGTGGAACTCAAATCATCATCCAAACTACCAGTTATTCCCTGTCCATGTAAACAAAGCCTTTCTGTTTCCAATGCAAATTGTATTGCTTCCCTTTCTCTTTGGATGTATGATTCAAGTTTTTGCTTTTCTCTATCTCTCCAATTTGAATTGCTTCATTTATTTTTCCAATTCAAGTTACTTCATTTGCAACTGAATCCTAGCTAACTCAATCTGTGTTTTATCTGGGTCAACCTTTTCTCCAAATTCCAAACGCTGTGCTAAAGTCTCCACTAGTGCTGTTTTTTTAGCCCCTGCTTTTAACTCTATCTTCAACTCTTCTAACGCTATCCACTTAATTTTTGTTGATTGCTGCAAAACACTCGGGGATAAATCTTTCTATCCCAGAAAGGTCTCAGCAGTTGACAGAGCCATTCTGCTTTTCAATAAATACAGTAGAAGTCACAGTGACATCTTTTTCGCTTGAACTTTAGCAAATCCAGCGAACCCATCTCACACTGTGGATTTGTTGCCACCCCTGGAAAAATGTGTGCTCACATACATACATTGCACTCTGCCTGTGGCATTATGTGGTGAAATTGAAACTGGAGTTTCTGATTGATATGTGGTTTGATGTGGGGCAGCCTAAGCTGTGCTGTAGATGGGAGAGCAAGCTGTTCACTAATGTTCAGGACCAGCACTTTTCCATTATGACAGGTTCCACCATTTTCCGTTGACACTTATAAATGTAACTTTTAAAAAGAGGAAGTCAAATTCCCAGTTATTACTGACAGAATTATGCTGCAAGATTACATGTTTTAAACAAAAAACTTTACAAGATCTAAAGGAAGCAAAACCCTACTAACCGCACTACAGTTTGGAAACACTTGTATTTTAAACTTAAAAACGTAACAGAATATGAAGACATATACTTCAAACTCTAAATCTCAACAGAACACTCCTATTCGACTGTTCCTTCCACCTCAAGAATTTCCCTATACGTTATGGGATCTTGGTTTGTTCACTTCTTCTGGGACCAAGCCAAAGTGTACTACAGCTCTTAGGAATTCACTTTGATTTCCTTAGTTTCTCAGTCTTCTGAAATGTGAGGTCACCACCTGAATCTGGACTTCCCAGCTTGAGCACGGGCCTGCCTCAAAATAGAAGCAGCCCTGGTTCCTGGTGACTTCTTTGCTCCTGAGTCTAACTGATTTCCAAGAAGCAACTGCTTGTCTAAATGCCAACTGACTGTGTCAGCAAGCACACAGATCAAAAAACCAACAGACACCCCCTGCATCATCTATCTCCATAGAAAAGTGATACATGTGGGATGTCCCAGATGGCAATTTAAACCAGTTATTTCCAACTCCAAATCTCCCCTTTTGTCCTGGGAAATCATATGAATAATTTAAACCCATGATTACGGCAGCTGCAGACACACTGTCTCCATTAAGAAGTTGAGAGGTTCCCATTGTGCAAGGTCTTTACACTTCCCAATATAACCGTACTAAATAAACACGGGCCACCCTTTGATTTGTATCCACCCGAGTTTGTTTGCCAGTTTCTCAAACCAGGTATTTTCATTTGTCTTGCATTAAAAAAATTCAATTCCCAAATTAAATGTTAACTCTAGAAAATTAATACAAACCATGAAGCAGGTGATCGTAACACGACTTATTGAGCAACCTGTAGCGAAACTTACAACAGCAACCTCGAAATATTCCAATCACTCAAAGAAAATAATGATTGCTTTTGATCTGTGTGCCGGAGTGATTTTTTTTGGTAGGGATGAGGGTTACTATCCCGGGGGTTTATACAGTAAAAAGGAAAATTACATTTATTACAAAATTCAAATTTCAAATTGACCTCTTGAATATCTGAAAATATGTTTAAAAGCTGAATATTAATTGATTTATTAAATAAAACCACACCAAAAATTCCTTATACTGAAGTTATACAATCTCTTGTAAATGGAAATTCAATGAAAATGTTTTTACTTGATTGCATTTGATGAACAATCTTTTAAACTGTTGAATTAGAAAAGCATTCTGACCACTAGCTTTCAGCAATCTTGTTCTTCGGGAAAAATGTGCGCTCACCATTTTCTGTTGACACTTGTAAATGTAATCCCAACTGGAAGGTTTCTTGGGGCTCACTGGTTTCATGAGCCATGTCAATCATTTTTCTTCATTATTCTGGATTTTTCTTGCCGTGTTACCATCTGTTACAGTTTGATGCCCTTTCTGCAATTAAAAGAGGAGGGAAGGGGTTGGAAACTGCAAAATCTACCTCTAATACAAAAGATTCATAGAATAGTACAGCACAAAAGAAGGTTGTTTGGCCCTTTGAGTCTCCGCCAGCTCTTTCTAAGAGTAATCCAGTTATTCCTGCTCTCTGTCTCTTTCCCTATATCCCTGCAATTTTTTTTTCTAAGTATTTATCCAATTCCCTTTTGAAGGTTACTGTTGAATCTGTTTCCACCAGTGAGTACATTTCAAATCCTAACCACTTGTTCTGTAGTAAGGTTTGTCCTCTTGTCACTTCTGGTCCTTACCCTATGGTTATTACCTTTCAACCACTGGAAACCATTTTTCTTTATCTACTGTATCTAAACCCTTAATGAATTTAAACATCCTTATCAAAACTCTTTTTAGCCTTCTGTGCTTGTAGTTTTGCAAGTGTATCCATGTAACTGTAATTCCTCATCCCTGGAACCATTCTAGTAAATCTCCACTCTACCCACCAGAGCTTTCACGTCCTCCCTAAAGTGTGGTGCCCAGAATTGGACACAATGCTCCAGCTTAGGCCAAACCAGTGTTTTATATGGGGGAAAAAAAGGACTTGCATTTTTATAGCACCTTTCATGACCTCAGGACGTTCCAAAGTGCTTTACAGCCAATGAAGTACTTCTTAAGTGTAGTCACTATTACAATGTAGAGAACATGGCAGCCAATTTGTAAGTTGCCACAAACAGCAGTATGCTAACGATCAGATGTTAATTGAGGGATAAATATTGGCCAGGACACTGGGATAACTCCTGTGCTCTTCTTTGGAATAGTGCCGTGGGATGTTTTACATCCACCTGAGAGTACAGATGGGGCTATTTAGTATGGTTGGAAATAAATCAGTCTTTTTGTTTTGTGACTGCAGCATATTGAATAGATGGATGGAAAATCAAACAGTAAAGGTACAGAAGAAAAAACCTTCATTTTTGTAACTAGCATAAGGAGGGTGGGAAGAGAAAACTTAAAATCTATTGCTGTGAAATCTACTTTTTGTTTTATTAGTGAGTGGGTTGGTCATTGAAAAGTTATGGAAAGAGGTAGCTTCAGTGCTACTTTATGAACATTTACCCAGGAAGTGGTGTTTACATCCAAGACCATAGACTGCTAATTTAGAATTATGTAGTCAATTCATTCCATCTTCGCTGCCTTCGGAGAATACTTGGCATCAGGTGGCAGGACTATATCTCCAACACAGAAGTCCTTGAAGCGGCCAACATCCCCAGCTTATACACACTACTGAGTCAGCGGCGCTTGAGATGGCTTGGCCATGTGAGCCGCATGGAAGATGGCAGGATCCCCAAAGACACATTGTACAGCGAGCTCGCCACTGGTATCAGACCCACCGGCCGTCCATGTCTCCGTTATAAAGACGTCTGCAAACGCGACATGAAATCGTGTGACATTGATCACAAGTCGTGGGAGTCAGTTGCCAGCATTCGCCAGAGCTGGCGGGCAGCCATAAAGACAGGGCTAAATTGTGGCGAGTCGAAGAGACTTAGTAGTTGGCAGGAAAAAAGACAGAGGCGCAAGGGGAGAGCCAACTGTGCAACAGCCCCAACAAACAAATTTCTCTGCAGCACCTGTGGAAGAGCCTGTTACTCCAGAATTGGCCTTTATAGCCACTCCAGGCGCTGCTTCACAAACCACTGACCACCTCCAGGCGCGTATCCATTGTCTCTCGAGATAAGGAGGCCCAAAAGAAGTCCTTCCAAATGCCCTTACTTGGGAATTACTTAAGGAAGGAGTCGGGTGGGGAGAGATGGTCCAGAAGCATGCTTCACCAGGAAATTTTGAATTAAGGGTGCATTTTTGTTTTTTTTTAATTGAAGATGGAGAGACACTTGAATTGAGTTAGATGAGTATGGAGCAGTCACTTTAACTTCTGAACATTTGTGAATTTGTTGCTTTTAAAATGATTGAAATTTATAAATCAGATTGCCAAAAGAAATCTTACATGGAATAGACAATAGAAAATTATTTATATTTTTGGTTGCAGCTTTAAAATTTACACATGGGAAGATGAACTTAGTTTTATCCTGCAATGCCACTCGAGATTTTAATCCCAACATAAGACCTGTCTTTTCTGAAATATGCTGTAAACATAATAGGAGCTTCAGTAATATTAAATGACTGTAGGATTCATCATTAATTGGGATTTCTTCAGGACTCTAGTTGAAAGTGTGAGGATTTCAGGTGTTTTTGAGAATAAATCAAGATGTTGAGACCACACAACTCCTTTTAATTTCTGAAATTTCTTTTAAGGGTTTACTTGAATATTAAGAACTGTTCAAGATATTTTATTCTAAATTCACGTTTAATTATGTTAACATGTTGCAAAGGGATTAAACAATGATTACCAGTGAAATTAATGCATGTATGTTGAATATTGGAAGGGCATTAGCTGAAATATACATTGAGTAGTGAGGATAGATATGAGGGCATCATAGATAACTTCGAGCAGGCTTCAAGCAGGGGAGTTGGGACTTGTACAGGCTGGATGGGTTGCACTTCAACAGAGCTGGGAACAATGTCCTCATGGGGAAGTTCACTAGTGCTGTAGGGGAGGGTTTAAACTAATTTGGCAGGGGGGGGTAGGCAGCAGGATGGGGCGGCGCAGCGGTTAGCACCGCAGCCTCACAGCTCCAGCGACCTGGGTTCAATTCTGGGTACTGCCTGTGTGGAGTTTGCAAGTTCTCCCTGTGTCTGCGTGGGTTTCCTCCGGGTGCTCCAGTTTCCTCCCACATGCCAAAGGCTTGCAGGTTAATAGGTAAATTGGCCATTATAAATTGCCCCTAGTATAGGTAGGTGGTAGGGAAATATAGGGACAGGTGGGGATGTGGTAGGAATATGGATTTAGTGTAGGATTAGCATAAATGGGTGGTTGATGGTCGGCACAGACTCGGTGGGCCGAAGGGCCTGTTTCAGTGCTGTATCTCTAACTAACTAACTTTAGAAAAGGGAAACCAGGGATTGTGTGAGTCAGATAGCACAAAAATAAGTAGTACTGTATTAGGTGGGATCAGAGAGAATATAAGAAGGCCTAAGATAAGTTTGCAGTGCATGTGTGTAAATGCATGAAGTATGGTAAATAAAGTTGGTGAGCTGCAGGCACAAATAGCCACATTGGAATGTGATGTCATGGCAATAAGAGACCTGGCTTCAAAAAGGGCAGGTACTAAATATTCCTGGATATGGTGTTCAGAAAAGATAGGGAAGGAAAGAGAGGAGGAAGGTTATTAGTGTTGATTAAGGAAAGAGAGGATGTTCTGGAGGAGTCCAGGACAGAATCTATTTGATTAGAGGTTAGAAACAATAGAGGTGCCATTACAGGGTGTATTCTATCGGCCACCAACTAGTGGGAAGGATGTGGAGGATTAAATTTGCAAGGAAATTATAGAGAAGTGCAAGAACTGTAATGGGGGACTTCAGTTATCCTAATGAAGACTGGGATAGAAGTAGTGTAAAGGCAAACAGGTGAAGGACTTTCTGAAGTGTGTTCAGGAGAAGTTTCTTGATCTGTATGTTTTCAGCCCAAAGAAGAAGGAGGCATTGCCAGATCTGGTTGTATGGAATGAGGTGAATGAAGTGGTGCACGTGTCAGGAGGGGAGCATTTAGGGAACAGTGATCATAGTATCATAAGGTTTAGATACGGAAAAGGACAAGGTGCAGTCTAGAATAAAAAGTGCTGAATTTAGAGGATGGACAATTTCAGCTAGTTGAAGACCTGGGTCTATTGGAATCAAAGATTGGAAGGCAAAACTGTAATCGAGCAAAGGGCAGCCTTTGAAGAGGTTATGGTTTGGTTACAGTCTAGGTACATTCCCAAGATTGGACAATGTAGGGAAACCAAAACCAGAGCTCCCTGGTTGGTGAAAGAGATAGAGAGGAAGATGAAGCAGAAAATGAGGGCATATGACAGATGTCAGGTTGATGATACAAGTGAGAACCAGATTGAATAGAGAATGTTCAGAGGGGAAGTGAAAAGGGAAATAAGAGGGACAAAGAGGCACTTTAAGAATAGATTGGCAGCTAACATAAAAGGGAATCCAAAAGTCCAAAAGACAAATATGAACAGTAGAAGGATGGGCTGATTAGGGATGGAAAAGGAGACCAACACATGGAGGGAGTGGGCATGGCTGAGGTACTAAATCAGTACTTTGCATTAATTTATACCAAGGAAAAAGATGCTGCCAAAGTTACAGTAATAGAGGAGGTAGTTGAAATACTGGATGGGGTACAAATTGATAAACAAGGTACTGGAAAGGCTGGGCTGCACTTAAAATGAGATAAGTCACCAAGTCCCAATGGGATGCATCCTAGGTTGCTGGGGAAGTAAGGGTGGAAATTACAGAGGCACTGGCCATAATTTTCCAATCCTCCTTGGGTATGGGAGTGGTGCCAGAGGTCTGCAGAATTGTAGATATTACATCCATGTTTATAAAAGATGTAAGGCTAAACTCAGCAACTACAGGCCAGTCAGTTTAACCTTGGTGGTGGGGAATCTTTTAGAAACAGCAATTCAGGTCAAAATTAACAGTCAGTTGGACAAATGTGGATTAATTAAGGAAAGCCAGCACAGATTTGTGAAACGCAAATTGTGTGTAACTAACTTGGTTGAGCATTTTGAGGAGGTAACAGTGAAAGTTGATGTGGCGTAAATGGACATCCAAATGGCTTTTAATAAAGTGCCACATAATAGGCTTATCAGCAAAGTTGAAGCCCATGGATTAAAAGGGGCAGTGGCAGCATGGAAAAAAATTGGCTCAGTGACAGAACAGAGAGTAGCCGTGAACGGTTGTTTTTGGACTGGAGGGAGGTATACAGTGGGGTTTCCCAGAGGTCAGTACAGGGACTACCGCTTTGCATGATATATACAAATGACTTGGACTTAGGCCTTCGGGGAACAAATTTGCAGATGAAATAAAACTTGAAAGTTTAATGAACAGTAAGGAAGATGGAGGTAGACTTCAAGAGGACACAGACAGGCTGATGGCATGGGCAGACATGTGGCAGATGAAATTTAATGCAGAGAGGTGTGAAGTGATGCATGTTGGTAGGAAGTACAAGGAGAGGCTTTTTTAAAATCCTTTCATGCGATGTGAGCATTGCTGGCAAGGCCAGCATTTGTTGCCCATCCCTAATTGCCCTTGAGAAGGTGGTGGTGAGCAATCTTGTTAAATCGCTGCAGTCCATCTGGTGTAGGTACACCCACAGTGCTGTTAGGGAGGGAGTTCCAGGTTTTTGATCTCACGACAGTGAAGGAACGGCGATATAGTTCCAAGTCGGGATGGTGTGTGGCTTGGAGGGGAACTTGCAGGTGGTGGTGTTCCCATGCCTGTCTGTCTAGGTATCAGAGGTTGCAGGTTTGGACGGTGCTGCTGAAGGAGGCTTGGCGAGTTGTTGTAATGCATCTTGTAGATGGAGCACACTGCTACTACTGTGCACCAGTGGCAGAAGGAGTGAATATTTAAGGTGGTGGATTGGGTGCCGATCAAGCAGGCTGCTTTGTCCTGGATGCTTTCGAGCTTTTTGAGTGTTGTTGGAGCTGCAGTCATCAGGCAAGTGGAAGGTATTCCATTACACTCCTGACTTGTGCCTTGTAGATGGTGGATAAGGGTTTGGGGGATCAGGAAGTGGGGTACTCTCTGCAGAATTCCCATCCTCTGACCTGTTGTTGTAGCCACAGTATTTATATGGCTGGTCCAGTTAAGTTTCTGGTCAGTGGTAATCCTTATGATGTTGATGGTGGGGGATTCAGCAATGGTAATGCTTTGTATGTCAAGAGGAGATGGTTAGATTCTCCCTTGTTGGAGATGGTTATTACTTGGTGAGCTGCTGTAATGCATCTTGTAGATGGAACACACTGCTACTACTGTGCACCAGTGGTGGAGGGAATGAATGTTTAACTTTGTGGCGCGAATGTTACTTGCCACTTATCAATACAAGCCTGAATGTTGTCCAGGTCTTGCTGCATGTAGACACAGACTGCTTCAGTATCTGAGGAGTCACGAATGGTGTTGAACATTGTGCAATCATCAGCGAAATCCCCATTTCTGACCTTATGATAAATGGAAGGTCATTGGTGTAGCAGCTGATGATGTTTGGGCCTAGGACACCACCCTGAGGAACTCCTGCAATGATGTCCTGGGGCTTGGGTGTTTGACCTGCAACAACCACAACCATCTTTATTTGTGATGGGTATGATTCCATCTAGTGTAGAGATTGCCCCCTGATTTTCATTGACTTCAATTTTGCTAGGATTTCTTGATGTCAAGGGCAGCCACTCACCTCACCTCACCTCTTGAATTTGGTCATTTTGCCCATGTTTGGACCAAGTTGTTAATGAGTTCTGGAGCTGAGTGGCTCTGGTGGAACCCAAATTGAGCATCAGTGACCAGATTATTGCTGTGTAAGTGCAACTTTCTAGCACTGTCGACGACATCTTCCATCAGTTTGATGATCGAGAGTAGACTGATGGGTTGTTGGCTGCATTGGATTTGTCCTGCTTTTTGAGGACAGGACATACCTGGGCAATTTTCCACATTGTTTGGTAGATGTCAGTGTTGTAGTTGTTTTGGAACAGCTTGGCTAGAGGTGTGGCTGCTTCTGGAGCACACGTCTTCAGTACTATTGCTGGGATGTTGTCAGGGCTCTTAGCCTTTTCTGTATCCAGTGCCTTCAGTCATTTCTTGATATCACGTGGAGTGAGTCGCATTGGCTGAAGACTGGTACATGTGTTGGTGGGGGCCTGAGGAGGAGGCCTAGATGGATTATCCACTAGGCATTTCTGGTTGAAGATGGTTGCAATTGTTTCAGCCTTGTCTTTTGTACTGACATGCTGGGTTCCCCCATCATTGAGGATGTTTGCAGAGCCTCCTCAAGCTCAAGGGTACAATTCTAAAAGGGGTGCAAGAACAGAGAGACCTGGGGGTATATGTACACAAATCATTGAAGTTGGCAGGGCATGTGGGATCCTGGGCTTTATAAATATAAGCATAAAGTACAAAAGCAAGGAAGTTATCACGAACATTTATAAAACACTGTTTTGGCCACAACTGAGGTAATGTGTCCAATTCTGGGTATCACGCTTTAGGAAAGGTGTGAAGGCTTCAGAGAGGGTGCTGAAGAAATTTAAGAGATTGAATCCAGGGATGAGGGACTTCAGCTATGTGGATAGATTGGAGAAGCTGGGATTGTTCTCCTTCGAGCAGAGAAGCTTGAGAGTTGATTTGATAGCGGCGTTTGAAATCATGACGGGTCTAGACAGAATACATAGAGAAACTGTTCCCATTGGCAGAAGGGTTGAGAACCAGAGGACACAGACTTCAGGTGTTTGGCAAAATAACCGAAGATGAGATGAGGAGAAATGTTTTTATGCAGCGAGTGGTTATGATCTGGAATGCACTGCCTTAAAGAGTGGTGGAGGCAGATTCAACAGAGGCTTTCTAAAGAGAATTAGATATGTACGTGAAGGAAAAACATTTGCAGGCCCAAGGGGAAAGGGTGGGGGAATGGGACTAGCTGGAATGCTGTTGCTGCGAGCCTCATTGTTGACGTTTCAACTTTAATTACTGTCGGCTGGGTTTCCTGAAGACTGGGTGGATTCACACTTACCTGCTGGATCCAGGTGCCTACCTGGGAAGTCTTCACAATTGGGCATTCCCTACCAACATCCCCTGCCCTGCGAGGTCTCCGATCCACCTGACTCTGGCCTCAGAATTCCGATTCCCACCCTCTGAGGTATCCCCTATGTCTTTGTAGGCATATAGTAATTTTATTCCGTATTACAGCCTCTAGATGCTGCTTCCACTACTTATGTTTGGATGACTGGTCCATAGTTGCCTTATTTATCTCTTACTTTTTGAACAGAGGTACTACATTAGCAACACTGCAGTTCTCTGGCGCAACTTCCTTATCGAAGGATCTTTGAAAGATTATGGCCAGAGCCTCTCCTATTTCCTTGCTGATTTACCTAAGCACTCTTGGGTGCAAAGATTTGTGCCTTTTTCCCACTAAGGGTTCTACCAATTTTTTTCAGTGGTACTTCCTTGTCTATCTTTATCTTTCTTAATTGCTCCTCCTCCTATTATTCCCACTATCACATCCTTCTGTGAAAACTGAGGGAAAAGTACTCATTTAGTCTTTCTGTCATTCCTGCAACCTCCATAAAATTTGCTTTTTCATCTCTACACTTTCTTTAACTATTCATTTACATCGTGTGTTCAGTAAAACCCCATGCTATTGTCCTTAATACAGTTTGCCCAAATTCAGAACTCCTAATAGTCTTTCTAATCTTTTTCACATCCCCTCTATTTCCTATTGATTTTCTTTTGCATTATTAACCCTAGATTTTTAATCTATTTTTAACTTTCATTTTAATTTGTCTACTCCTACAAGAAAATCCAGTTTGTGAGTACCAGTCTTTCCTTAGCCTAATTGCGCCTTTGTTAATGCTATTATGTCATACCACCACATCGCAATTTGTGACTCTAGCTTACCTATCTTATTCACAATATTTTGTGCTTTTTTCATACATTTGACTGAAACTCACCTCTCTGCTTGGCTATCTTACTCATTTTACATTGCCTTCATTCTGATTTGTTTTTTTCTTTTGTGTCATTTCTACACTCCTTGTTCCTTTTGCTGTCCTTTCTGTTTCCTCTTTTTGTCCCAGCCTTGTTCAGTTGAAACCTGTCCATGCCTGTCGAGGCCATTCCTGCCTGAGACTTGATCCTAAAGTCCTAGGATTTAACCCTCCCATCTCAACCAAGCAGTTAATTCCCTTAACTTGATATTTCTGTGTGACTAGCATGTGCACTGGAAATAATAGATTACTTCAGCTCTTGAATCTATCTGCTAATTGTTCAAAATTCCTTTTGCAGAACTCCAATAAAATTTCTTATGTCATTGAAGTATTTTTAACTGTTGCCCTCTGTTGTGACCTCAGGAGTGCTTGTGGATTCCCCTAACTATGAATCCTCCATTGCTACTGTATTTGTGCAATTTTAATTCTTGCCCTTGGCAGCCATTTGCTCAATGGTGCTGTGGTTTTTCTCATGATCTCTTGTAAATTGTGGTCATTGACACAAGAACATCAACTTTGTTCAGTATTACTATTGTGGTCATTGTACTGAATATCTGTTTGAATTCAACACTTAGAGACTGTGGTGGGGCGGTGGGGGGGGGGTGGGGGGGTTCTCTGCACTGATAAATCGAAGCCACTCTACTTATCCTGATATTCTACTTCCTTATTAATTCTTTCTGCTAACTGGAGGACTACCTGATTTTTAAAAAACTTTTCTGATAGGAACGGAGGAACAGGAGTTGGCTATTTAGCCCCTCGAGCTTATTCTGACATTCAGTGAGATTATGGATCATCTGTATCTTAACACCATCTATCTGTCTTGGCTCCATATCTTTTAATACCCTTGTCTAACAAATCTGCCAATCTCAAATTTAAAATGATGAATTGAATTAGTATCTACTGCTGTTCATGTGAGAGAGTTCCATACTTCTACCACCCTTTTTGTGAAGAAGTGTTTCCTAATTTCTCGTCTGAATGGCTTGGCTCTGTTTTTAATGTTATGGCTCTTTGTCCTAGATTCCGCCACTGGTGGGAAAAATGTTCTCGATCTCTCTCTACCTTATCATTTCCTTTCAAAATTGTAAAAGTCAATCAAAACACCCCTTAAACTTCTATATTGCAGGGAGTACAAACATAGTTTATGTAATTGCTCCTCATAATCTAACTCTTGGAGCCCTAGTAACATCCTGATGAATCTGCACTGCACTCCTTCCAATGCCAAATATATCCTTTCTAAGGTACAGTGCCCAGAAGTGAACAGAGTACTGCAGACAAAAACAAGAAATGCTGGATTCACTCAGCAGGTCTGGCAGCATCTGTGGAAAGAGAAGCAGAGTTAACGTTTCGGGTCAGTGACCCTTCTTCGGAACTGACAAATATTAGAAAAGTCACAGATTATAAACAAGTGAGGTGGGGGTTGGGCAAGAGATAACAAAGGAGAAGGTGCAGATTGGACCAGGCCACATAGCTGACCAAAAGGTCACGGAGCAAAGGCAAACAATATGTTAATGGTGTGTTGAAAGACAAAGCATTAGTACAGATTAGGTGTGAATATACTGAATATTGAACATCAGCAAGTGCAAACCTGAAGAAAAACAACCTGAAAAAAACAGTGGGTGAGCAAACTGAACAAACTAAGATGAACTGAAATAAATACAAAAAAAGATTGTAAAAAATGTAAAAAGGAATGCCAAAAAAAAAGGAAGAAAAAATAACTAAAAATGAAAGTAAAGTCGGGGGCTGTCATGCTCTGAAATTATTGAACTCAATGTTCAGTCCGGCAGGCTGTAGTGTGCCTAATCGGTAGATGAGATGCTGTTCCTCGAGCTTGCGTTGATGTTCACTGGAACACTGCAGCAATCCCAGGACAGAGATGTGAGCATGAGAGCAGGGGGGAGTGTTGAAATGGCAAGCAACCGGAAGCTCAGGGTCCTGCTTGCGGACTGAGCGGAGATGTTCCGCAAAGCGGTCACCCAGTCTGCGCTTGGTCTCCCCAATGTAGAGGAGACCACATTGTGAGTAGCGAATACAGTATACTACATTGAAAGAAGTACAAGTAAATCGCTGCTTCACCTGAAAGGAGTGTTTGGGGCCTGGGATAGTGAGGAGGTAAAGAGTACTACAGATGCAGTCGAACCAAGGCTTTGTATAGCTGTAGCAAAACTTCCTCCTCTTTATATTCTAGCCATCTATTATGAAGGCTAACATTCCATTAGCCTTTTCAATTGTAGTGATCTGTGTACATGAGCCCCTAAATCTTTTTGGGCCTCCACTGTTAGTACTTTCTATTAACAGTAATGCTTTTCTTGTTTTCCCCATCCCAAACAAGTATGTCAAGAAAGACTGGGGCTCTAGAAATATCTCTTTAAAAGGAATATCATTTATTTTTGTAGCATTACATTTGTGAGGTTCTCTTAATTTATTTTGGGTCAAACTCAGGCAATGAATAAGAACATCAACTTTGTTCAGTATTACTATTTTATGAAATATTTCATTATAAAACCAGCATGTATATGTTTTAAGTGATTTAACTAACATGAATTGAGTAGACTTTTTGTTTCACTAAATTTTCTTCAGCTAATTGTGCATAGTTTGTATTGAACAAGAAATTGAAATATTCTTTTCCTCTTCTCTTTCAGAAGCTTGCAGTAAGAAGTTGTCCTATTGGGAGTACCAAACCTATTCCACTCATCAAGGCACCCAACCAGAGCATAGCAATTTCAGTGGTGCCATCTAAGAATCCCATCACTATGGTAACTGCACACATTAATGGACAGAAGGCAGCGAGCACAGATCCTCCACAGATGGCCCCAATCAACCTCCAAACAACCAACAAACTGGCAGGGAGCAATTTAAACTCCACTGGAAGGAGAGTACCAGAGACATCAAATTCACAGGTAGATCCTGTCGGGGAACGAACAATTGCTAAACACGCAACAAAGCAAGGAATGTGTTTGCAAACTGGGTGGGCAGTGGGATATCTGGGATGAGGGCACAACACTGATGTAAAGAATCTGGTGTTCATTAAGAGGGCATAAATTTTAAAAGCATCTTTTGTGATGCAGGATATGTAGATGCTACATTAAGTCTTTATTAATTATCCAATGGCAAGTGAATTCTTCTGCCTCCTATCAAAGGTTTCAACTTAATGGATAATTGTGTACATTTTTTATGAAGTTGTTTTCTCACTTCTTAAGTGACACAACTTGCAAAGGATGAGGAACAATAATGGAGGTGATCATGTATGGTTTTGCATTCCATTTCATCTTGTCCTGGAGATGTATAATCTTAAAGCATGAAAGAAGGAACCATTTTTAAGGTTTGCTTTTGCTGCATTTGCTTTTAGGAAAGTAAATCTATAAATTACATTTTATTGGATTTTCATCAAAAATAAAAGAAACACAGGTACAAGTGAGGTAGTAATAACACCTTTCAATTACAGCAAGAAATTGTTGCAGAAGCAACAGCAAAGTCCATTACTTGTTTTAGTGTCTAATAGAATGCAATATTTTGCATCATTCCAAAGGCATGACAACTTAGTGATACAAGGGAGTAAATAAGTGAGTTGGGAGGAAAACCTAGTGTTTCCTTTTTTTTTCATATAAATTTTGCATTTAAAATGTCACAATAGATTTTTCAAGAAATGTCAACAGCAATTTGTATTCATATAGCACTCCTCACATACAGGAAGACATCTATGACCACTTTACAGAAGAAGAAGGGGTAGAATAGACTCTAGGAATGGGGAAAGGGGATTGGTGGGGATGAAAACCAAAGCTGTTCCAGCACAGATGTAATACTGGCATCTGTAGACAACGTAGAAGATTGCCCAGGTATGTCCACCCCACAAAAATGAGCACAAATCCAACAGGGCCAATTCCTCCCAATCTGCCTGCTCTCAACATCAGCAAAGTGATAGAAGAAATCATCAACAGTGCTATCCAGTGGCACTTAGTTTACAATAACCTGCACATTGATGCTCATTTTGGATTCCACCAGGACCATTTGGCTCCAGAACTCATTGGAGCCTTGGTCCAAACATGGACACGAGATGAATTTGATCATCACTGCAGAAGTTCTACAGGGCAGCGTCCTAAGTCCACTGTCTTCAGCTGCTTCATCAATGATGTTGCTCCATCATAACTTCAGAAATGCAGCTATTCGCTGATGATTGCACAGGTTTCTGTTCCATTTGCTATTCCTCAGATAATGAAGCATCCATGCTTGCATACAGTAAGACCTGGATAATTTCCAAGCTTGGCTAATAAGTGGCAACTAGCATTTGTATCACATAAGTGCCAAGCCAAGACCATCTTCAATGATAGAGCGTAACCACCAGCCTTGACATTCAATTGCATTACTATTGTCACATTTCCCACCATCAACATCCGGGGTGGGGGAGTCACCATTGACCAGAAACTCAATAGACCAACGTATAAATGCTGTGACTATTAGAGCAGGTCAGAGGAGTAAGTCACTCATCTGACTCACTAAAGTATCTCCACTACTTACAAAGCATAAAACAGAAATGTGATGGAATACTCTCCACTTGCCTGAATGAGTACAGCTGCAACAACACAAGTTCAACATCAACAAAAGCAGTCTATTTGATTGGCACCCCATCTACTAGCTTAAATATCTGCTTCCTCCACCACTGATGTGCTGTGGCTGCAGTGTGTACTAACTACAGGATGCACTGTAGAAAATCATCAAAGGCATCTTTGGCAGCACTTCCTAAACTCATGACCTCCACAGTCTAGAAGGACAAAGGCACCAGGTGCATGGGAGAACCATTACCTCAAAGTCCTACATCATCCCAACATCACAAACTATTGGTCATTTATGGCATTGTTGTTAGTCAGACCTTGCTGTCTGCAAATTGGGTGCTACTTTTCTTGCATTGACTGCACTACAATAAAAATTACTTAATTGGCTGTAAAGTGCTTTGGGACATGGTGAAGTTATAAAAGGGACTATATAAAAGCAAGTCTTTCCTTTTTATTTTAATACATAGATGCCTGGAAGAATTGTGGATTTTTATCAAGGAGAAATTGTCGATCTGGTTAATAAGTTGAAGCTACTTGCTTTTATAAAAGCAAAATACTGCGGATGCTGGAAATCTGAAACAAAAACAAGAAATGCTGGATTCACTCAGCAGGTCTGGCAGCATCTGTGGAAAGAGAAGCAGAGTTAACGTTTCGGGTCAGTGACCCTTCTTCGGAACTGACAAATATTAGAAAAGTCACAGATTATAAACAAGTGAGGTGGGGGTTGGGCAAGAGATAACAAAGGAGAAGGTGCAGATTGGACCAGGCCACATAGCTGACCAAAAGGTCACGGAGCAAAGGCAAACAATATGTTAATGGTGTGTTGAAAGACAAAGCATTAGTACAGATTAGGTGTGAATATACTGAATATTGAACATCAGCAAGTGCAAACCTGAAGAAAAACAACCTGAAAAAAACAGTGGGTGAGCAAACTGAACAAACTAAGATGAACTGAAATAAATGCAAAAAAAATTGTAAAAAATGTAAAAAGGAATGCAAAAAAAAGGAAGAAAAAATAACTAAAAATGACTAAAAATGAAAGTAAAGTGGGGGGCTGTCATGACATCCCCCCACTTTACTTTCATTTTTAGTTATTTTTTCTTCCTTTTTTTTGCATTCCTTTTTACATTTTTTACAATCTTTTTTGCATTTATTTCATTTCATCTTAGTTTGTTCAGTTTGCTTACTCACTGTTTTTTTCAGGTTGTTTTTCTTCAGGTTTGCACTTGCTGATGTTCAATATTCAGTATATTCACACCTAATCTGTACTAATGCTTTGTCTTTCAACACACCATTAACATATTGTTTGCCTTTGCTCCGTGACCTTTTGGTCAGCTATGTGGCCTGGTCCAATCTGCACCTTCTCCTTTGTTATCTCTTGCCCAACCCCCACCTCACTTGTTTATAATCTGTGACTTTTCTAATATTTGTCAGTTCCGAAGAAGGGTCACTGACCCGAAACGTTAACTCTGCTTCTCTTTCTACTTGCTTTTATGTTAGCTTGTGTGTCAGGAATCTTACTGACAGTATGTGTTTTGGAATTGGTACAGGGCTTGGTCATTAAAGCATTATTCAAGACCCTCTCTAAGTTGATGTGGATGGAGCAGGGTTTTCTTGCGGGCTTCTGAACCCCACCGTCAGGCTCAAATGGGGATCAGAAGCTGACACTCTGTGGGGAAACAGTCAGTCATCTGTGATTTCCCTAAATTGGCCAATTAGTGGCCAGAGGATGGGCTTGTCGTTCAATTAAGGATGGTGGGCTTTCAAAGCTGGTGGCCAGTAGGAGACCTTCCAGCTTGAAAGCAGCAGGATGCTATGCAGGTAAGCAAGAAAGAGAGAGTGTGCCCAAAATTGAATTAAAACTTAAAAAATGGCCTTTTCAGTGCTCTGGGGAGGAGCCACCCCCCCACCCCACATGTCGGGCTGCGACAACTGCTGCTAAACCCAGGCAGGCAGGGAGAGCCTCTAAGCCTGCCTGGAGTGTCGGCCCCTTGGTCCACTGCCAGGAGGCTGTCCATAGGCAGCCAAACTGACCCCTGCCGCCTGTGGTAACCTGGAGGCTGACTGGAAAATCCCAGTCGGCCTTCCTCAATAGGCCTTTAATTACTTCAGTTGGCTACCCGCCGCTTGCAGTCGGGTAGCCCTGCCTCCAGGGAAAAGCCCTGCCTCCATTAGTGGCCCTGGTGAAAGCTAAAAATTCTGCCCTTGGTGGTTGCACCTGATCTGGCTCGATGTAACGTTAGTAAGAGAAGTTCTCAGGTGCATGGAAGGAAGGTTCTATCATGGTCATAGCCACTGTTCAAACATAAATAAGAGAGCTCAGCAAAAACATCATTTTGGAAAGTGCCTGTGAAGTCGTGGGACCCAGGAATGCAACAGTCTGAGCAAACTGCTGTGGATGCTGGAAATCTGAAATGAAAAACAGAAAATGCTGAAAATGCTTAGTAGCTCTGGCAGCATCTGTGTAGAGAGATAGAGTTAACCTTTCAGGTGGATGACATATTGTCAGTGACGAAAGGTTCTGATGAAACTGGAGGGTGGAGATGCCCCCCTGTAAAAGAAAAAAAATCTAGTGGCTGCAAATATGTTGGGTAGGTAATCCAGAGCCCTGGCTGTATGTCAGCTCCTACTACTAAGGAAAGGAAATAGAGCAAATTGAGAAGGGGGCCAGCCAAGGCCCAAAATTGGAATTACAGCCACCCCTTGCAACATTGCTGCTGATCATTTTCCTTACCCTGTCCCCACACACAATTTTCTGTATCATCAAGCCTCTCTCCTCTTATCAGCTGGTTCTATTTTTGTGTTCCTGCTTTAACATTTGAAGGATTATAATGCAAGTTTGCTGATTTGCTGACCTTTAATAAAAAATCCTATAATCAAAAATTACCTCAAAATGCCTAAAATTGGATTTTTTGCAGTTTTTTTCCTATAAAATAGATTTATCATTAAACTTCAAAAATGGCCAGAAGCAAATAGCTTTTTAACAGAAATTTCAAGCATTGCCCTGAAAATAAAATCAACACCGTCTCAATCGCAATTTTTCTTTCTTCCTGTCAACAAAGAAATTATAGTTGCTGATGTTAGCAGGTATACTAAAGTACAGGTGCCATCTAAGTGAACAGTCTTAACAGGAAAGGGCAATTGTTAATATTTAAATATGAAACTTAGCTGAAATAAAGATGTGAGATTGCAACATCCCAGGCCAGCACAGATTTGACGGTCCTTATGACCTCCTCTAGTGCTTTAGTGTTCTAAGATTCAATGACTTGTTTGGAAATGTTTGGGGGGAAAAAGTAAAGGAACTGTCAGATTCTTGCTGGATGAGAAAATGGATTCCTTACCTAAAGCCACAAATGGGTTTGTGGATGAATTTCTGAAGATTCAACCCTCTTTCCATCTCTCTCCTTCTCTCTTGCACTCTTCACTCTCTGTCTCTCGCTGTTCCTCCCCCACTCTTACTCCCTCTCCATTTCTCTCCCTCCATGCTTCTGGCTTCCCCACCATGCCTCTGGCTTCCACTATTGTTTTGCTGTCTCTTACCAGCTCTCTCTCTCCTCTCGCCATTTTCTCTCTCTCCATTTTTCTTGCTCTCTCTTTCTTACGTATCTCTTGTTCCCCTTCTATTTCTGTCTCTTTCCCCTGATATCTGTTTCCTGGAAGGGCTGAAGAAGCAGTAATGCCAGAACAAGATGAATGCAAGGGTAAAAAGAGCCTTAAATGGTGAAGTGCAGCCCAGAGGTGGTGGGCTGCAGCAGGTGAAGAAAAAGCAGCACCAGCAAGAATCTGGCAAGCAAAAGAGCAGGATAGGCAACAACAATGGTGAAGCTAGTGTTGAGCAGTGGAATGGTGAAGGCTGCTGTAGAGGAAAAGTAAAAAAGCTAAATTTAAAATGGGTGGGGAAAAAACTGGCAGGAGGTTCAGATGAGGTTGCAGGGCAGGCTGTGATGTTGGGAAAAGCTGGTATTCGGGCGCAAACTTTGGGTTATAGAGAGGGCAGAAAGGAAGCAAAACAGATAAAAGGCCACCGATCTGAAACATTAACTTTGTTAATCTCTCCACAGATGCTGCCTGACCTGCACTTTCTGTTTTTATTTAAGCAAAACAGAAAGATTCATTAATTTAAAATAAGGAACAAGAAATAAATTAATTTAAGATATCTATTAATTTAAAACAGATTTTTAGTTATCATTTTAAAAAAAGGTGGAAGAAAAACAAAATAGCAAAAGCAGCAGGAAGAACTGAGTGACTCATATATCAAAACGATGTGCAGATTGCAAGCTGAGTGTGGAGATTTGAGTTTGGTGAGAGGGGATTTTAAGTGTTATCTTTATGAAAGTCTGGTCTGCAGTTAGCATTTAACTTGGATTTACCCTCTAGATAAAGTAGGGTTAAGAAAGTAAAGTAAGTTTCTCACAGTCTTAGGCAGGGATTAACAGGCTCTACTGTAGAGTAGCTGATCAGTTAAGTTGATGACCAGTCAAATCTGGTTGCTGCAGTTTCAGCTTCAAGAGGTCCGGGTGCAGCCTGCAAACGGCGTGCAGTTTGCAAGCTGAGCGTAAAGGTTCAAGTTTGGTGAGTGGCGAGTTCGGTGAAGGGGGCAGGAGGTGCTCCATTTCTCTACTTTTTCAACCCTCCAGTATTTGGTTCTTGCTTCAGTGCAGCGGAAGGAGCTGTTTGGAGAGTACCTGGTAAGCTATTATACTTATAATAGATAGTCTGTAAAGTCAAGGTATGGCAGGGCAGCATTGCCGAGTGGAATGTACAGCCTGTGGCATGTGGGAGGTCATGGACGCACCATGTATTCTGGACAAACAAATCTGCAGGAAGTGTCATCGGCTGCAGAATCTTGAGCTCCGGCTGGAGTCACTGTTGTGCATCCACAAGGCGGAGGACAATGTGGATAGCACATTTAGGGAGGAGGTCACACCACAGGTTAGGAGCATGCAGGCAGATAGGGAATGGGCGACCGCCAGGCAGTCTAAGAGAACCAGGCAGGTCATGCAGGGCTAATCGGTTTTCCATCTTGGATACTGATGAGGGTGATGGTTCCTCAGAGGAGTACAGTCAGAGCCAAGTTTGTGGCGCCACAGGTGACTCAGCCGCACAAGAGGGGAGGCAGAAGAGTGGAAGAGCAATAGTGATAGGGGATTCAATAGTTAGGGGAACAGACAGGCATTTCTGCAGCAGTAAACGTGACTGCAGGATGGTGTGTTGCCTCCTTGGTTCCAGGGTCAAGGATGTCACAGAGGCTGCAGGACATTCTTCTGGGGGAGGCTGAACAGTCAGAGGTCGTGGTCCACATTGGTACCCATGACATAGGTAAGAAGGAGGATGAGGTCCTGAAAGCAGTTTTCGGGAGCTAGGAAGGAGATTAAAAAGCAGGACCTCAAAAGCAGTAATCGCAGGATTACTCCCAGTCCCACGTACAAGTGAGCATAGCAATAGGAGAATTAAGTGATTGAACACGTGACTGGTGTAGGAGGGAGGGCATCAGATTTCAGAGACATTGGGACTGGTTCTGGGGCAAGTAGGACCAGTATAAGATGGACGGGTTGCATCTTAGCAGGACTGGGACAAATATCCTTGCAGGGAGATTTGCTGGTGCTGTTGGAGAGGGTTTTAACTAAATTGTCAGGGGGGTGGGAACCTGAGAGGGAGCTCATATTGGAGGGAAGCAAAACTGGTAACTTGTCTGGGGTGTGGGAACCAGGAGCAAGTATTAGAGAGGAATACCAAGGTGCACAGAATACTGGGAAGATAGATAGCACGAGAGTAGGGAATAATAAGTTATTAGGTGGGGTCAGAGTAAGGGGGGGAAGTAATAAAGTCTGAATCAGAGTTGTTGTGCATGTATGTGAATGCATGGAGTGTGGTTAGTAAGACTGGTGAGGTACAGGCGCAGATTGCCATGTGGAAATATGATGTGGCTATAACAGAGACCTGGCTTAAAGAAGGGCAGGACTGGGTGTTAAATATTTCTGCTTACAAGGTGCACAGGAAAGATAGGAAAGGGAAAAAAGGGGGAGGGGTGGCAGTATTGATTAAGGAGAGCATTGCGGTGCTGGATAAAAGGGATGTCTCAGAGGCATCAAGGATAGAATCAATTTGGCTAGAGCTAAGGAACAAAAAAGATGCAGTTACATTGCTCGGTGTTGTCTACAGGACAGCAGCTAGTGGGAAGAACATGGAGGAACAAATTTGCAAGGTAATTACAGAGAGGTACAAAAATTACAGGGTGGTTATAATGGGGGACTTTAATTATCCAAACATAGACTGGGATAATAGTAGTGTGAGGGGCAAGAGTTCCTAGAGTGTGTTCAGGAAAATTTTCGACAACAGTTTTTTGCTAGTCCAAAGAAAAAGGAGGCACTGTTAGACCTGGTTCTTGGGAAGGGGCCAAGTCCATCAACTATCAGTAGGAGAGCATTTCGGGGATAGTGATCATTATTTCATAAAGTTTAGGCTGACAATGAAAAAGGACAAAGAGCAATCCAGGGTAAGAATAATTAACTGAGGGAAGACCAACTTCAATGGGGTAAGAATGGAGCTGGGATGAATAAATTGGCGTCAAAAGCTGACAGGAAAATGAGTAGATGAACAATGGGCTACCTTCAAATAAGAGTTCGGGCACAGTCAAGGTATGTTCCCTCGAAGGGGAAAATTAGGGCAAACAAATTCAGAGCTCCCTGAATGACAAAAGAGTTGGAGATTAAGATAAAGAAGAAAAAGTGTGCTTATGACAGACGTCAGGTAGAAAATACTATTGAGAACCAGGCTGAATATGGAAGGTCCAGAGGGGAAGTGAGAAAGGAAATAAGAGAAGCATAGAGAGAGCATGAAGAGAGACTGGCAGTTAGCATTAGGGTGGAAATTGCAGAGGCACTGGTCATGATATTTCAGTCTTCCTTAGATTTGGGGGTGGTGCCAGAGGACTGGAGAATTGTAAATATGTTGTTGTTAAATCCTTGTTCAAAAAAAGGTGTAAAGGTAAGTGCAGCAACTACAGGCCAGTCACTTTAACTTAGGTGGTGGGAAAATCTCCAGAAAAAAATAATTCTGGACAAAATCAATGGTCATATGAACAAATGCGAGTTAATTAAGGAAAACCAGCATGGATTTCCTAAGGGAAAATCATGTTTAACTAACTTGCTGGAGTTTATTGAGGAGGTAACAGAGAGGGTTGATGAGGGCAATGCTGCTGTTGTGATGTACATGGTCTTTCAAAAGGCATTTAATACTGTGCCACACAACAGATTTGTGAGCAAACTTGTAGCTCATGGAATAAAAGGTAGCCACATGGATGCGAAATTGGCTGAGTGACAGGAAAGAAAGAGTAGTGGTTAATGGATGTTTTTCAGGCTGGAGGAAGGTTTGTATTGGAGTTCCCCAGGGATCTGTGTTAGGACCCTTGCTTTTCCTGATTATATATTAATGACCTGGACCTTGGTGTACAGGGCACAATTTCAAAGTTTGCAGATGATACAAAACTTGGAAGCGTTGTGAACTGTGAGGAGGATAGTGTCGAACTTCAAAAGGACATAGACAAGTTGGTGGAATGGGCAGACAGGTGGCAGATGAAGTTCAATGTAGAGTAATGTGAAGTGATTCATTTTGGTAGGAAGAACATGGATAGACAATATAGAATAAAGGGTACAATTCTAAAGAGGGTGCAGGAGCAGAGGGACCTAGGTGTATATGTACATAAGTCATTGAAGGTGGCAGGACAGGTTGAGCGGGGTTAACAAAGCATACAGTATTTTCACGGTCTTGTCTTATTTTCTTTCTCAACTCGGGAAATAATAGCCCAACATCTGGAATTAGAAGAAGAGGAACAAGAAGGTCGTAAGTCAGAGAGTGATGCAGTGGTATTGGCTAACATTCTGTTAGAAACTAAATAACTTGAGCAGGAACAAGAAATAAAAAAATTTGGAAAAAGAGGAAAGGGAAAAAGAAAAAGCAATAGCAATGAGAAAACTTGAACTTCAGAGAGAAAGTGAAAAAGAGAGGGAATTTAGGCTAAAAGAGATCGTCTTGAATCCAGAGAAAATTTGGGTCGGGAAGAACCTGAATTTAGCTCAGGACCCAGCGAAAAGCTGCTTAAATTTATTCAAACTCTTCCAAAGTTCGAGGAAAGGGACGTAGAGGCATTTTTCACATCTTTTGAAAAAATAGCCAAACGGATGAAATGGCTGAAGGAAAGTTGGACATTGCTTATGTACAGCAGGTTGGCCGGCAGAGCTCATGAAGTTTATGCCATGCTTTCTGAAGAGGCTTCTGCAGATTGAGATGGCAAAAAAGACTATACTCGCTGCATATTCGTTATCCCCTGAAGCTTACCGTTAGAAGTTTTGGAACTTACGGAGATTGGCTGGGCAGACATATGTAGAATTTGAGAGGGTGAAGCAAATTAATTTTGACCGTTGGATATGGGCATTAGAGGGAAATCACGTATAAGAATCTTCAGGAGTTGATTCTCTTAGTGTTTAAAAACTCCATTCCTTCAGTAGTGAGAACACATGTAGATAACCTGAAAGTTTTGAAAACTAGGCAAGCAGCGGAAATTGCTGATGACTTTGAGCTTGTGAATAAGCCAAAACCTTTTGTCCGTCACCCCCATAAATCCGAGGAGGATAGAAAGTGGGAGAGTGAAAGGAAGGCAAGTAGCTAGGGACAAGAAGGAACAGCTGGGAATGCCCCAGAATCACCTCAGGTCAGAAAGGAAGGTGCTGAGAGTAGAAGTGAGGTTCGCAAGCTGAAGTGTTATCATTGCCACAAAATGGGTCATCTTAGTTCAGAGTGCTGGAAACAGCGAGGTAAACTCATAGGACTTGGGGTGCGCAAAGCTAGTACAGAGGAAAAGACACTGACTGAGTGTATAGCAGATCAAGCTATCGCTTTAACAACAGTTATAAAAGCAGAGTCATACAGCACAGAAACTGACCCTTCGGCCCATCGTGTCTGTGCCGGCCATCAAGCACCTACTTATTCTAATCCCATTTTCCATCACTTGGCCCGTAGCCTTGTATGCTGTGGCATTTCAAGTGCTCATCTAAATACTACTTAAATGTTGTGATGGTTCCTCTTCAGGCAGTGTGTTCCAGATTCCAACCACCCTCTGGTTGAAATTTTTTTTCCTGAAATCCCCTCTAAACTTCCTGCCCCTTACCTTAAATCTGTGCCCCCTGGTTATTGACACCTCCACTAAGGCAAAAGGTTTCTTCCTATCTAACCTATCAATGCCCCTCATAATTTTGTATACCTCAATCAGGTCCCCCCTCAGGCTTCTCTGCTCTAAGGAAAACAACCCTAGCCTTTTCAGTCTCTCTTCATAGCTGAAACGCTCGAGCCCAGGCAACATCCTGGTGAATCTCCTCTGCACCCTCGCCAGTGCAGTCACACCCTTCCTATAGTGTGGTGCCCAGAACTGTACACAGTACTCCAACTGCAGCCTAACTGGCGTTTTATACAGCTCCATCATAACCTCCCTGCTCTTATATTCTATGTCTCAGCTAATAAAGGCAAATATCCCATATGCCTTCCTAACCACCTTATCTACCTGTGCTGCTGCCTTCAGTGATCTATGGACAAGTACACCAAGGTCCCTCTGACCTTCTGTACTTCCTAGGGCCCTCCCATCCATTGTATATTCCCTTGCCTCGTGAGTCTTCCCAAAATGCATGACCTTACTTCTCAGAATTAAATTCCATTTGTCACTGTTCCACCCATCTTACCAGCCCATCTATATCGTCCTGCAATCTAAGACTTCCCTCCTCACTATTTACAGCGCCACCAATTTTTGTGTCATTTGCGAACTTACTGATCATAACTCCTATATTCACGTCGAAATCATTAATGTACATTACAAACAGCAAGGGTCGCAGCACCGATCCCTGCGGTACACCACTGGTCACAGGCTTCCACTTGCAGAAGCAACCCTCGACCATCACCCTGTGCCTCCTGCCACTAAGCCAATTTTGGATCCAATTTGCCAGATTGTCCTGGATCCCATGGGATCAATCTCCCATGCGGGACCTTATCAAAAGCCTTACTGAAGTCCATGTAGACTACATCAACTGCTTTACCCTCATCTACACATCTAGTCACCTCCTTTAAAATTCAATCAAGTTAGTTAGACACGATCTCCCCCTAACAAAGCCATGCTGACTATCCCTGATTAATCCCTGCCTCTCCAAGTGGAGATTAATTCTGTCTCTCAGAATTTTTTCCAGTAGTTTCCCAACCACGGATGTTGGACTCACCGGCCTGTAATTACCTGGTTTATCCTTGCAACGCTTCTTGAATAATGGTACCACATTCGCTGTCCTCCAATCCTCTGGTACCTCTTCTGTGGCCAGAGAGGATTTGAAAATTTGTGTCAGAGCCCCTGCAATCTGCTCGCTTGCCTCACATAACAGCCTGGGATACATCTCATCTGCTGCTTGGGATTTATCCACTTTTAAGCCTGCTAAAACAGCTAATACTTCCTCCCTTTCAATACTAATATGTTCAAGTATATCACAATCCCCCTCCCTGATCTCTGCACCTACATTGTCCTTCTCAATAGTGAACACGAATGCGAAGTAATCACTTAAAACCTCACCTATATCCTCTGGCTCCACACACAGATTGCCACTTTGGTCCCTAATGGGCTCTATTCTTTCCCTGCTTATCCTCTTGCCCTTAATATACTTATAAACTTATATATACTTATATACTTATCCACACACCACTGACCACCTCCAGGCGCTTACCCATTGTCTCTCGAGATAAGGAGGCCAAAGAAAAAAATTGCCTAAAAATTCCACTGTGGCAAAAGAAACATTGGAACTTTTAGGGCTCTCAAACATTTTGAGATATATGTCTGCCAGGACTATAAAGAAATATAAATATACACTGACCATAACCCATTAACATTTGTGGAAAAGTTTAAAAACTGAAATGCTAGAATCTTGAGATGGAGTCTGTTGTTACAGACTTAACATCTAAGTGTTGTACACATTTCGGGGGAAAATAATGTTATCACCGACGCTTTGTCACGGATTTAATCATGTAAAGCATATGCGATCTTGGGCATCATAAATAGAGTCATTGAGTACAAAAGCTCTGGTTAGGCCCCAACTGGAGTATTGCGTCCAGTTCTGGTCAGCACACTTCAGGAAGGACATGAGGGCCTTTTGAGATAAAGGCCTGCTACCCGACCCGGACTCGACGACGGGTTGGGTTGTACCTCCGGGTCCGGCATTCAGGCTCTTGTCGGCTGGATCGGATGTGCTCTATCACCACCTCAGGTAAGTGACTTTCATGTTAATTTACTTTTTGGACTTTAAAGGTGGTTTTGCTACAGTTATTTTAAGTTTGTGCAGGTAAGGAACCAAGTGAAAAACAGAAGGTATGTTAATTGATGGTTGGGCGCAGGGGGGGGAAAATGGAAGGACTCGGTCGGATGGGGTTCTGTCGGGCTCAGGTTGGGTCTCATTTGCAGACCTGAGTGGGCCTTTACCTTGAGAGGGTGCAGAGGAGATTTACCAGGATGGTTCCAGGAATGGAGGATTTTAGTTACAAGGGTAGGTTGGAAAAGTTGGGTTTGTTCTCCTTGAAGCAAGAGATTGAAGGGAGATTTAATAGTGTGCAAGATTACGACCGGCTTGGATAAGTTTTACAAGGAAAAACTGTTCCCATTATCTAATGGTATAAGGATTAGGGGGCACAAGTTGAAAGTTTTAGGCAAGAGATGCAGGGGGAATATGAAGAATCACTTATGCAGCGCATGGTATTGATCTGGAACTCTGTGCCCACAAGGGTGGTGGGAGCGAAAATGATTAGTGACTTCAATTAGAAGTTGGATGGCCACCTGAGAGAAATAGACTTGCAGGGCTAAGGCATGCGAGCCGGGGAGTGGGACTGACTGCATAGCTCTGTGGAGAGCCAGCATGGGCTCCTGTGCCTTGGATGACTCTAAGTCCTCTCTACAAGTTTCAATTTTTCTCTGATTTCCTGAAGGTTTGTTTGAAACTTAAATATGATTTATTGAATCACCTTTGAATCATAAGCTTTCAAAGTGACATTGGTGAAATCTTAATACAAACAAGTGATGCTGGGTTTTAACAAAACTTGGAATTTTCTATTAATTTCCACACTCTACTAGTTTTCTGCATTTAAAAAAAAAAGTACCAGAGATTGCTGTTGGTAAATTATATTTACATTTTATTGTTTCCTTTTTTGAAGTCTTATGATTCCCCAAATAGGGTACTGGAGGTATAGGTTTAAGGTGACGGGCAAAGTTTAGAGGGGATGTGCGAGGCAAGTTCTTTACACAGAGGGTGGTGAGTGCCTGGAACTTGCTGCCGGGGGAGATGGTGGAAGCAGGTACCATAGAGACGTTTAAGAGGCATCTTGACAAATACATGAATAGGATGGGAATAGAGGGATACGGTCCCCGGAAGTGCAGAAGGTTTTAGTTTAGGCAGGCATCAAGATCGGCGCAGGCTTGGAGGGCCGAATGGCCTGTTCCTGTGCTGTACTGTTCTTTGTTCTTTAACTTACATAGATGACGATAGTATAAAGAGAATGCTGTAAATTATTAGGAGAATGAATGGCGCATAAATGCGGGAAAAAATGTTAGTGTTTTTACAATTTCTATTTCTTGCATTGTAATGAAACGTATTTTGGGAATGGTGTTTCATTTTGCCAGGGGCGGAGGTGTCACGGTCTTGTGTTAATTTTATTCCTCTCCTCGGGAAATATTGTGGTACACCTTTTAAGACCATCAAAAGATCAGTGCATCTTTAAGGCAGAAAGTTCCAGAGGCTCAGTGAGCCAGAGTGCATCCTGGTTGCTAAGCAACAGCCACAGAGAGAGAGGGGACCCGAGATTCAAAGTTACAGTTTTGACTTTTAAAATTAGCTGAGCAGCAGTTAGTTGAGAGCTCTGAGACAGTTTAAACTGAAGGAAAAAAAGCTGTTATTTCTCTCTCAGAATTCTACAAAGTTTCAAGCCGAATTAATTCCATAAAAAATAAGAAAAAGCTTTTTCTTTTACAACAAATTATTGATGTCTGCTGTGTTCATCACTGGGAAAAAAGAGTTTAATACTACAACAGCTGAACTGCTGAACCCCTATCTTTGAGGGACCCTTTTTTCATCGGGCCTTGGAAGATTGCAAGTGAACTTTGACTGTGTTGTATTGGAAGACCAAACATCAGGAACATACTTTACAGAGACTTTTTTTCTATTTTTTCAGTCAGCTAATTTAAAACCGAGCTTATGTATGCGAATGCAGGAGTTAGATTTTTAAGTAATAAGTTATAAGGTCTTTAGATATTGGTTTATCTTAATAGTGTTTAAGATTTTAGTTTTCTGGAATAAATAGTTAATTTGTTGATATCTAAATAAACTTGCTTTGGTTCGCTTCATTCGGGGGTTACTAGATTGTTCAATTTGGCTCCTTTTTTCTGATTTGGAAAGCTGAAAGAAATGTGCTGCGACCTGTAGAGCGATGGGACTAAATTGGCAGTGCATTGCTCCCACCGCGATCCGAATCATATATTTTGATTGGGGGCTTTGTCCTGAGGGATTGTAACAGTATCCTGGGCTTTATTAATAGAGGCACAGAGTACAAGAGCAAGGAAGTTATGTTGAACTTGTATAAGGCACTAGTTCGGCCTCAGCGTCCAATTCTAAGAGCCTGACTTGAAGAAAAAGGTGAGGGTATTGGAGAGAGTACAGAAAGATTCACGAGAATGGTTCCAGGGATGAGGAATTTCAGTTATTAAGATAGATTGGAGAAGTTAGGATTATTTTCCTTGGAGAAGAGAAGGCTGAGAGGTGATTTGATAGAGGTATTCAAAATCACGAGGGGTCTGGACAGAGTAGAGAGAGAGAAACTGTTCGCACTCGTGAAAGGATCGAGAACGAGAGGGCACAGATTTAAAGTATTTGGTAAGACAAGCAAAAGTAACATGAGAAAAAGCTTTTTCACGCAGCAAGTGGTTAAGGTCTGGAATGCGCTGCTTGAGAGTGTGGTGGAGGCAGGTTCAATTGAAGCATTCAAAAGGGAATTAGACAGTTGTATGAAAAGGAAGAATGTGCAGGGTTATGGAGAAAAGGCAGGGGAATAGAACTGAGGCAGTTGCTCTGTCAGAGAACCAGTGTGGACACGATGGGCCGAATGGCCGCCTTCTGCACTGTAACGATTCTGTGATATCTCAAAGCCCCAGCAACCGGAGCCTGCATCTGTTTCGTACAGGATTCCTTTTCAAAAGCTGAACTAGGTAGTTTCAACGTTACGTTGACATAAAAGTGTTGTGAAAAATTGGTTTGTTGACTGGAAGTGCATGCATATGTAAGACTGATAATGTATAAATAGAAAAGTATTTATGGGTTGACATTTCCATCAGTATTGGTGGTTTAAATTGAAAGTATAGTTTCATGTACATATGCTTCTATCAGAAAGTAAATTTTGGAAATGTACACCAATGAATTTTTAAAAAATTTCGTTCTTAGTAATCTTTTTAGTAATACATTTGTATTAAAGTTTTACAATTGTCTCCTCTACATAGGTGTTGAGCAAAGATTTCATGTAACACAATTTTGCTACAACCAGGAAAAACTGTTTTATTGGGAATTTGCCATCCAGCAATTTTTTTTATATATGTAACTAATCAACTGATCTTAGTTCAGTGATCAATGATGAAGAGATGGGATCCTGAGATGCTTGTGAACCTCTCTTGCACAGTTTTGGGAATGCTTGGCATGCTGAGTCATCAAATTAAAAAAAAAACTGCTGGTCAGCTGAAACTGAATTGAAGGCTTGTTCTTTTTTTTTCTACTGTTTTTCTTTAGACCAGAGGAGGAGTTATAGAATTTCTTTACAGCAACATGCCTGACGTTAAGAGCTGAGATGAGAATTCCAGACATATAATTGCACCTTCATTGTGCTCCTAGGTTGGAACTACAGTGTGTTGTATTATCTTGATGTTCAAGATAGGATTCTAGAGAGGGCATTCACAGTGACTTGGTGGGTACATACATTGTCCAATTTTGCACTCAGCAGTACAGCCAGAGAAATCCCCAGTTTGATCCATGATGTATGTTGAGATAACGGTCACAGCAGTGGCAGTCTTGCTGGCATTACAGTTTGATTCTGTGGGTGATCAAAGGCGAGATTTCATCTTTGATCACTAAACAGTGATGCATTCTTGAATGTGTGTGTGTGTCCGCTAACTCAACAGAGACTGCTTTTAAGAAAAACCTGGGATCTTCCAGATAAAGTGGTTCATTACTACACTCGGAATTAGTTTTAAAGCATGGTGTAACATGCTGAAACAATTTGGTGTGCGATATAGGCTGAGATCTTTTGAGAACTTAATCTCTGTGCTGTTGAGGGGAAAGCACTTAGCAAAAGGCAAGCTGAAAAATTTGTCACACTTAATTGCCTTCCCAACATTTTTTCACAGAACAACATCTCTTCACCTGGGAGTGCGTTGTATGTTGGCTAGTGCTCTTTCTACCTTAAAGTAAAAATTAAAATATTTTGTAATGCCGTGTTAGATGTGCAGCGTGTTAATTTTTGCATGAAGAACATGTCCTTTTGTAATCTGGTATTCTATTTATACAACTTAAGTATTGAGAAATGTCAGCATTTGCAACGTCTTGAAATTAAATGCAAGTTTGTGTACGTGCAGATAAAGCAACACTCTAAAAGAGTCTGGTTATATGGTTTAATCAGTGCCAGTATCATTTTCCAGTCATCTTGCAAGGCACAGTAACCACCACTTGTGAGCTCACTCTGATTGTGTAAATCATTGTGATTGTAATTTATCATGGGTGTAATTATAATCTAACCCACACAATGGAAAACTGACTGGACTGAAGGGGGATGAACAAAAAGGAAATGTTTGTGGTGTTTTTTGGGGGAGGGGTTGGAGTGGATTGTGAATTGGGTAAAACAAAGGTAGGTATTTCAGTGATTTTATTTTCATGGTTAATTTAAAACTGCATTTTTCTCTGATTAGAAGAAAATTTAAACTTCACGCTTCTGTTTATAGCTTGGCTTGATTTCATATAAATTTGTGCGAAATATGGTTAAGCTGTTTTTAACGAGTAATTCAAGAACTGCCATTTACTGCCTGCAATGCTGATGAGCAGCTGTAATGCTGAACTTCCCAAAAAATAATTTGGGTCAGCCTGCTTGTAAATAATGTCTTCCATTGAGATTATGGCTTTTATTTCCATAGCTGTCTTATCGATGAGCTGCATTTTGGGAGTGTACTTGCATGAATTTTTCCAAATCCAGGCCATTGGAATTCATGCTTTTTTGCTTGGGACCACTTCCATCTCAAGGTTGGAATGAAACCTGGGAGAGTTTTCTCGCTTCTCTACAATCTCCTATCAGGGGATATTGTCTTGATTGTTGTCCTGTCCCTGCTGAATGAGGCAGCTTGATGCCTGTCGTAATGCCTCAGGAAGACTTTTGAGGGAACTGTATAAAAATTGTGTTTTTTAAAAATGAAGCCACCTTTTTTCAGCAAATTGGAAGAGCGCTAACATTTCTTCTAAAATTATTTGTTCCTTCATGAAGTATTGATACTGAATTTTGTGTGAAATTGTCTGTGACTCCAAGACATGTAAATTGTTTTCTAGGTATTCCTTCCCGGTGAATTGTGCGGTGTCAAAAAATCTGCTACAGTCTGATTACATTCTCTACTTTTTTGCTGTGAGAGAGTTTTTGTGTATCATTGGCTTGAGCCCTGACCAGAACTAACCAGTAATTTTAAAACCAATTCTTGCATGTATTGGTAAGAAGGGAGTGTGCTTGTGATCTCAGCTGCTAAAGACTTTGTTCTGCATTGTCTGATGACAATTTTTGTTCATGTACTGTCATAATGCTTAAATCATTGCAGTAGATATTTTGTACGTAGAAGGATTGTAGCAATATAAGTATTTGTTCTGTTATGCCAAACATTACAGTAAACAAATAGTAAGTGGTAATCCGTTTAGAAATGAAACCAAGTGATTTAAATGATTTAGATCAGATATATGATGTATATTAAGGTCCAACAACAATTATTGAGCCTTTCGACTTGGTATAATGCAATTCCATTGAAGGAATAGTGCTCTATTTTCAAGTGTCTATATGTGGGGTGCAATGTTGTATTTAATAAGGGTTGTACTGTTACTGATCCCACACTCTCAGCGGAACTTAGAAAACAGTGTTTTTCGTAGCTCAGGTATCTGAAAGGTGCCAAGTAAGAGGCAAGATGTTTTTGTAGAGGGAGGTTAATTTAAAGGTGTCAGTGAACTTGCATAGCATTCGAATGGTCCTCAGAATTTAATTGATGCAAGTCTGGCTTTGACTATTTGCCTACCTTCGGTGAGGTAGGCAAATACCTTGAGTGCAATGTGAAAAAGACAGAGAACAAGAATAGCAATATGGAATGTTGAACAGAAGTATTGAATGAGACAGCTCTGGGTTGCATTTATACAGTGTTCTGTTAGTTTTTTAAAAATTCATTCATGGGATGTGGGCGTCACCGGCTAGGCCAGCATTTATTGCCCATCCCTAATTTCCCTTGAGAAGGTGGTGGTGAGCTGCCTTCTTGAACCGCTGCTGTCCGTGCGGTAGGTACACCCATAGTGCTGTTAGGAAGGGAGTTCCAAGATTTTGACCCAGCGACAGTGAAGGAACGGCGATATAGTTCCAAGTCAGGATGGTGTGTGACTTGGATGGGAACTTGCAGGTGGTTGTGTCCCCATGCATTTGCTGCCCTTGTCCTTCTAGTTGGTAGTCAGAGGTTTGGAAGGTGCTGCCAAAGGCGCCTTGATGCATTGCTGCAGTGCATCTTGTAGATGGTACACACTGCTGCCACTACGTCAGTGTTTGTGTGTGGCCATAAATTACAGGGAGTTGTGGATTTTATTTTTATGAATTCTGGAGTCTTGAATAATTCAAATTTTAACTAGATGATAAAGTGCCCTATTCAGGAGTAGTCTAGATAAACAAATTTCAAACTTGATTGAGCATGAAGCAAATAATAAGAGTTTAAAAGATTATTGAGCAGGAGAGAACCTTGAGCATTTTTAGGCTGGTATATTTATGTAATATTTACAATTTGATTATGGTAATATTGAGTTTTTTTCACTTAAAAAAACAACTGAATATGTTGATTTTCCTGAAACCTTAATTTGACTGTTGCATTGCTTGTTTCATTGTTCTGGAAAAAATGCGAAATCTTTTAGCGTTTCCTGGTGGCTGGATAAGATGGAGAGTATGAATGATTCTGTTATAAAGACATGATCAGAATATTAGTGACCAGTTAATCACCATGACGGTTATGCACCAGAACTTCTTATGAATATCTAGAAACAGAATATTTTCCTTGTGTAACGTAAGTAGTCTGCCCTTTAACTAACAATCTTGTTCTGGAACTTAATGGTTTTTCAAATTGCTGTATAATTTACTTTTGTAATGTTTTTCACAGGTCACAGTGTTTTATCATTTTTGCTCTTTCCTGATGTAGTGTTACATGAACTTTAAAAAAAAATTAAACTCACTAAAAGAGCAGTTTCAGAGGACATTAGCTATTGAGATTTTTTTGCTTTTGTGTGTTGATTATATTTGCTGTGCAAGAGTTATTTGTGTTGTGATTGGCTTGGGACTGGAAACAAAATCAAGTTGGAACCAGTGCAGAAAATGTAGAAATGTGCTTATTTTTGACCAAACCTATTTTCTCTTGTGCTTTATTGAGATTTTTCTGTTGAGCAAGCTGTTGCTGAGAGTGTAAGTGACAAGGTCCCAACTCAGTTACTCTGTGAATAAGAGCAGCACACTGACAACTTGGGATCTACTTTTGTTTTGCCTTCCCTCATAGTTGTGCTTATTGCCCACTCAGTATTTCACCATGAGATGGTGAATAGTGGCCTTGATCACATGTATTGCTGCTGTTTCATGAAATCACTTGTTGGAAATCGAAAATGTGTCCTAGATGAACTATTTTTAAGAGCATAAACTTTGGAAAAGTACTCAACTTCTTGACTACGGTGTTGGACAGTTCCAATTTGTGACCAGGATAATTGGAGGGTTCCAGTGCAGCTTAGAAGAAAGACATATGAAATGCGAGCTTCTTTGTCAGTACAACAAGATGGGGAACCAGAGAATTTTACATTTGATCTCTTGATGAAACCTGAAAGTAATTTAATATTTAAGATGGAAATGTAATTATAATGAAATATTTTAAAGTAAATGTTTTGTAAATCTTAGTTTTAGTACATTTGTTACATGTTGATCAGTAGATTATATTTTAATGCATGTTGACAGCTAATATTTAAGATGCAAGCTTTTTTCCCTAATTGAAATCATAGGCCAGTATTAATAAAATAGCATTTAAAAAAAAAAGTTTAATATTGGACTACATTTTATAATTTCTTTGAAATGTTTCACTTCGATATACTCTCAAACATGCAGTTCTAAATTTATTCATGCATTTGGAAGTACTTATATGTTCCAGATTCACCGTCCTTTTATATTAAATTCTCTCCCTATATTGTGTATTTTTTCCTATTTGGAGTGAAATTTCTAATTTAAGAATTTAGAAACAGTTGTTCAAACTATATTTAACCCTTTGTAAAAGTCCAGCCTTTGCATGTTATTTCATCTTATAGTTGGAATATTGTCCTCATGGCTTTTTCTTTGGTCTTGTCCGATATGCACCTGCTTCAAGAATATGCAGGATAGTGAATCAGAGGGTACTCCAATAAAGCTTCTTTGTCTTCTTCCCCTTTCTGTTCAAAACCAGGCTCAGCGGAGTAGGGAATTAAGTCTGAGTGTCATCATCATATAGGACAGTATATTGGTGTTCAAAGACTGTGCTGCCAACTATTTTGATGCTTTATAAAATTTGGATGGATGTTTCTTTTAATTGATAATTTTGATCTGTTCATGCTTCCATGTTATTACAAAGCCTCCTATGGCTTGGATATTCAAATTTAATCATGAATAACAATTTTTTTTTTTCAAATTCTCTTGAGATGGCAAGGCTGAATTGCCCCTCTCTAGCTGCCCTGAGAAGATGGTGGTTGACTAGGTGAGGTGAGAGTGATTGCCGTAGCATTTAGACATGTGTGGCATCAGGGAATCCTGGCAAAATTGAAGTCAGTGGGAATTGGGGAAAACTCTCCAATAGCTGGAATCATACCTAGTACAAAGGAAGATAGTTATGTTTTTTGGAGGCCATACGTCTCAGCCCCAGGATATCGCTGCAGGAGTTCCTCAGGATAGTGTCCTAGGCCCAACCATCTTCAGTTCTTTCATCAATAACCTTCCCTCCATCATAAGGTCAGAAGTGGGGATGCTCGCGGATGATTGCACAGTTTGTACCATTCGCGACTCCTCTGATACTGAAGCAGGGGGTGTCTAAGTGCAGCGAGACCTGGACAACATTCAGGCTTGGGCTGACAAATGGCAATGACCATCTCAACAAGAGAGAATCCAACCTTCTCCCTTTGACATTCAAAGGCATTACCATAGCTGAGTCCCCCACCATCAACATCCTGGGACCAGAAATTTAACTGGTCCAGCATGTAAATACCATGGCTACAAGAGCAGTTCAGATGCTGGGAATCCTGTGATGAGTAACTTACCTCCTGACTCCTCAAAGCCTGTTCACCATCTATAAGGCACAAGTCAGGAGTGTGATGGAATACTCTCCACTTGCCTGGATGAGCGCAGCTCCAGCAACACTCAGGAAGCTCGATACCATCCAGGACAAGGCAGCTCGCTTGATCGGCATCTTATCCACCACCTTAAACATTCACTCCACGACTGGTGCTCAGTGGCGGCAGTGTGTACCATCCAGGAGATGCATTACAGCAACTCGCCAAGCCTCCTTCGGCAGCACCTTCCGTACTTGCGACCTCTACCACCTAGAAGGACAAGAGCAGCAGACACATGGGAACACCACCACCTGCAAGTTACCCTCTAAGCCACACACCATCCTGACTTGGAACTATATTGCCGTACTTCACTGTTGCTGGGTCAAAAACCTGGAATTTTCTTCCGAACAGCACTGTGGATGTACTTACACCAGATAGACTGCAGAGGTTCAAGAAGGCAGGTCACCACCACCAACTCAAGGGCAACTAGGGATGGGCAACAAATGCTGGCTTTGCCAGTGATGCTCACATCCCATGGAAGCATTTTTAAAAATCTTGAACCATTGCATCTTAGTGGTGATGTTGCTGGCACAATGGTGTTAAGCAGGGAATTCCAAGATACTGATCCAATAGTGATGAAGGAACAGCAATATATGTCTAAGCCAGGCTGCTGTGACTTGGATATATAACTGATGTCAAATGAAAGTGGATCTAACTGTTAGATTTAACTGAGAATTTTTGTAAAGCTGTTTATTTTGAAGGAGTGCTGTTAGTATCAAAAATATATTTTTGTATTGAACTAGGGGGAGAAGATTCACACAGCTTTGTTTAAAACTCAGATCTAATTTTGTTTTTAGGGCTGTGCATGTTTAAGTACAAGAGGAGGCCATTCAGCATGTTAGACAGATGAGAGATGATAGGGATGGTTCCCCCTTTTTACACCTCTCGATTGACCAAAGATCATGTTTTGTTTAAAAAATGTGTTGTATCCCTTGAGCATTTTAGTGGTCAACAAACAGACAAATGACAGGTTTTCCCATAAGTTTAAAAGAAAGATATGTGTTTATTGTATAACACTCGAGAATGTACACAATTTCACCCACACACTCACGCATACAGATACACACAAACAATAAAAGATAGAAATTAAACGATAACATGCTTTTAGGTCTGATGATTTAAAAGCGTCCTCTGTTTAACTTGCTTTCCCCCAGGATGAAGACTTGAAACAGTGCAGGCCTGTATTATTTTTCCTTGCTCACTGAAGAAAGACTTGGGAGATTCAGGAAGACTGATGCGCAGTTGCAGACTGCTTTTGTTATATTCCAGCTAAATGTCACTGGCGAAGTCCGGGAATGATTTCTTATGTAGGGAGTTCAAGGCCAAACTCCAGTCGCTGCCTGCATGTAGTTCAAAGCTGGTAATCTTAGGCAGTATCCTGTCCCTTCGATGGCATAGATGGATCTCTCCTCCTTCCTTCTGGCTTTTTCGGCACCGAATGTGTCTCATTAAAAGTCCTTATCAGAAACCTGGTTTCTGTGATTGAACAAGAGTTGTTCTCATTGTTCTCATAAATGGTGTCTGATGGTGAGGCCATTGTTAGACAGTGGAGTCTGGGTGTTAATCATCTTCATTCCATCTTGATAAAGTGGAGTGTTTTCCTCACCCATTCTCTAGAGTTTGAGTTTGGAGTTACCAAATCTGCAATGCCATTGTTAACACAATTCATTGGAGAGAAGTAGCCATTAACACAGAATGAGTCATTTACATTTTATTGCCTTCTCCGGGGCTTGCCCAGACATGAAAATTGGCTCAGGTTTCTTGCAGTTTCCATGTGTACTAGCAGTACAGGATAAGGATTTTCCTTTTGTAGGAAAAGTTTTTTTTCCATTTATGGGATGTGGGCATTGTTGTCCAAGACAGCATTTTGTCAGGCAAACTCCCCACCTGCCAAGATTGGGGCACACAGGACTTTGCCAGATGAACAGTAAAATTTAAAAATTGCAAGTTCCTGACTGGAAAGACATTTGCATGACACACGATGTTGAAACAATGGGGACCCAGTAGTTGCTTCCCCAATGCACAGAAGTGGTCAGACCAGTTTTGGTCACATGACTAACTGGCTGTTGCAGAGCTTTGAACTGAGTTTTAAATTGGAGAACACAGTACTTGAGATCAGAAAGCTCCTGGTTTGAGACAAACTCTCCTCTCCTACCTGCTCATCTCTCAGGGCACTGAAACCATTGAAGACACAGAAACTCGGGAGGGATAAAAAATCTCCTACGTGAACAAGATTTACGAAGAATACTGGACCCTAACGAAACGCAAGACCCTATCTTCAATCAAGGACCATTGCCTCAAACTGTTCTACTTAGCTTTTCTCTTTTCTGTCCCTATTTGCATGTGTGTACCGCATGCTAATGTGGGCACGTTGTATATACATCGGCATTGACCGCATTAGAGTTTAAGTTTAAGAACAAAGATAATTACAGCACAGGAACAGGCCCTTCGGCCCTCCAAGCCTGCGCCGATCCAGATCCTCTCTCTAAACATGTCGCCTATTTTCTAAGGTTCTGTATCTCTTTTCTTCCTGCCCATTCATGTATCTGTCCAGATACATCTTAAAAGACTCCATCGTGCCCGCATCTACCACCTCCGCTGGCAATGCGTTCCAGGTGCCCACCACCCTCTGCGTAAAGAACTTTCCACGCATATCCCCCCTAAACTTTTCCCCTTTCACTTTGAACTCGTGTCCTCTAGTAATTGAATCCCCCACTCTGGGGAAAAAGCCTCTTGCTGTCCACCCTGTCTATACCTCTCATGATTTTGTACACCTCAATCAGGTCCCCCCTCAACCTCCGTCTTTCTAATGAAAATAATCCTAATCTACTCAACCTCTTCTCATAGCTAGCGCCCTCCATACCAGGCAACATCCTGGTGAACCTCCTCTGCACCCTCTCCAAAGCATCCACATCCTTTTGATAATGTGGCGACCAGAACTGTACGCAGTATTCCAAATGTGGCCGAACCAAAGTCCTATACAACTGTAACATGACCTGCCAACTCTTGTACTCAATGCCCCGTCCGATGAAGGAAAGCATGCCGTATGCCTTCTTGACCACTCTATTTACCTGCGTTGCCACCTTCAGGGAACAGTGGACCTGAACACCCAAATCTCTCTGGACATCAATTTTCCCCAGGACTTTTCCATTTACTGTATAGTTCACTCTTGAATTGGATCTTCCAAAATGCATCACCTCGCATTTGCCCTGATTGAACTCCATCTGCCATTTCTCTGCCCAACTCTCCAATCTATCTATATTCTGCTGTATTCTCTGACAGTCCCCTTCACTATCTGCTACTCCACCAATCTTAGTGTCGTCTGCAAACTTGCTAATCAGTCCACCTATACTTTCCTCCAAATCATTAATGTATATCACAAACAACAGTGGTCCCAGCACGGATCCCTGTGGAACACCACTGGTCACACGTCTCCATTTTGAGAAACTCCCTTCTACTGCTACTCTCTGTCTCCTGTTGCCCAGCCAGTTCTTTATCCATCTCGCTAGTACACCTTGGACCCCAAGCGCCTTTACTTTCTCCATCAGCCTGCCATGGGGAACCTTATCAAACGCCTTACTGAAGTTCATGTATATGACATCGACAGCCCTTCCCTCATCAATCAACTTTGTCACTTCGTCAAAGAATTCTATTAAGTTGGTAAGACATGACCTTCCCTGCACAAAACCATGTTGCCTATCACTGATGAGCCCATTTTCTTCCAAATGGGAATAGATCCTATCCCTCAGTATCTTCTCCAGCAGCTTCCCTACCACTGACGTCAGGCTCACTGGTCTATAATTACCTGGATTATCCCTGCTACCCTTTTTAAACAAGGGGACAACATTAGCAATTCTCCAGTCCTCCGGGACCTCACCCGTGTTTAAGGATACTGCAAAGATATCTGTTAAGGCCCCAGCTATTTCCTCTCTTGCTTCCCTCAGTAATCTGGGATAGATCCCATCCGGACCTGGGGACTTGTCCACCTTAATGCCCTTTAGAATACCCAACACTTCCTCCCTCCTTATGCCGACTTGACCTAGAGTAATCAAACATCTGTTCCTAACCTCAACATCCGTCATGTCCCTCTCCTCGGTGAATACCGATGCAAAGTACTCGTTTAGAATCTCACCCATTTTCTCTGAGTCCACGCATAACTTTCCTCCTTTGTCCTTTAGTGGGCCAATCCTTTCTCTAGTTACCCTCTTTCTCCTTATATATGAATAAAAGGCTTTGGGATTTTCCTTAACCCTGTTTGCTAAAGATATTTCATGACCCCTTTTAGCCCTCTTAATTCCTCGTTTCAGATTGGTCCTACATTCCCGATATTCTTTCAAAGCTTCGTCTTTCATCAGCCGCCTCGACCTTATGTATGCTTCCTTTTTCCTCTTAGCTAGTCTCACAATTTCACCTGTCATCCATGGTTCCCTTATCTTGCCATTTCTATCCCTCATTTTCACAGGAACATGTCTCTCCTGCACGCTAATCAACCTCTCTTTAAAAGCCTCCCACATATCACATGTGGATTTACCTTCAAACAGCTGTTCCCAATCTACATTTCCCAGCTCCTGCCGAATTTTGGTATAGTTGGCCTTCCCCCAATTTAGCACTCTTCCTTTAGGACCACTCTCGTCTTTGTCCATGAGTATTCTAAAGCTTACGGAATTGTGATCACTATTCCCAAAGTAGTCCCCTACTGAAACTTCAACAACCTGGCCGGGCTCATTCCCCAACACCAGGTCCAGTATGGCCCCTTCCCGAGTTGGACTATTTACATACTGCTCTAGAAAACCCTCCTGGATGCTCCTTACAAATTCTGCTCCATCTGGACCTCTAACACTAAGCAAATCCCAGTCAATGTTGGTTTAATCAAGGTTTAATAAATTTCATCTTCTTTAAACCTGAGAGAGCCTGCGTGAATTGGTTTCTTTGCCTTATAACTGGAAAACTGTGACCAAGGATTCACAAAAAGGGGAGCTCAAAACAGTGTTTAAAATTAAACCCTGTTACAATAAGACCAGGTGAAGATAGTATCAGACCCCCTAGACACCTTTCTCACTGGTCATAACAATTTACTGTCCATCCCTAATTGCCCTTGAGAGGGTGGTGGTGAGCCGCCACCTTGAACTGCTGCAGTCCATGTGGGGTAGGCACACCCACAGTGATGCCAGGAAGGGAGTTCCAGGATTTTGATCCAGCGACAGTGAAGGAATGGCGATATAGTTCCAAGTCAGGATGGTGCTTGGCTTGGAGGGTAACTTGCAGGTGATGGTGTTCCCATACATCTTCTGCCCTTGCCCTTCTAGTTGGTAGAGGTCGCTGGTTTGGAAAGTGCTGTCTAAGGAGCCTTGGTGTGTATCTTGTAGAAAATACACACTGCTGCCACTGTGCGTCGGTGGTGAAGGGAGTGAATGTTTGTGGATGTGGGGCCTATCAAGCAGGCTGCTTTGTCTTGGATGTTGTCGAGCCTCTTGAGTGTTGGAGCTGCACCCATCCAGGCAAGTGGAGATTATTCCATCATACTCCTGACTTTTCCTTGTAGATGGTGGACAGGCATTGGAGAGACAGGAGGTGAGTTACTCGCTGCAGGATTCCTAGCTTCTGATCTGCTCTTGCAGCCATGGTATTTATATGGCTACTCCAGTTCAGTCTCTGGTCAGTGTTAACCCCCAGGATGTTGATAGTGGGGGAGTCAGTGATGCCATTGAATGTCAAGGGGAGATGGTTAGATTCTCTTTTGTTTGAGATAGTCATTGCCCGGCACTTGTGTGGCATCAATGTTACTTGCCACATATCAGCCCAAGCCTGGATATTGTGCCTGTTTTGGGTTTGGAAAATTGCCTGTTTTGAGTTTAAGTAAGTTCATTATATAGTTCATAATTTCTCCTGCGTGAGCATGACACATCTTTGGACCAGTTCTTTGTCAGTGCAACTCAATAGCAACAACAACCTATATAGCTCCTTTAACATAGTAAAATATCTCAAGCAGCTTCACAGGAGCATTATAAAACAAACTATGACACCAAGCCACATAAAGAGATATTAGGGTGGATTACCAAAAGCTTGGTCAAAGGGATAGTTTTTAAAGAGTGTCTTAAAGGAGGAAAGAGGGATGGAAAGGTGTAGGGAGAGAATTGTAGAACTTAGGGCAGAGGCAGCTGAAAGCAGGGAGCAATTAAAATTGGGGATCCTTGAGGCCAGAATTAGATGAGTGCAGATATCTTGGAGGGTTGTGGGGCTGGCGGAGATTACAGTTAGGGAGGGGTGAGGCCATGGAGGGATTTGAAAACAAGGATGAGAATTTTTAAATCAAGATGATACTCAAAATTAATTCTGCTTCCCCGCTGCTTCCCCATTGCCTTGTCTCTTTCTGTGCTTCAAATATCTATCTAATTTTCCTATAAAAGAAGCAGTGATTTCTGCCTCAATTATTCCTTGTGGCAAAACTGCCATGTTCCAACAACTAAGAAAGCTTCTCCTAACCTCTGTTTAAATTGATGATCTCTTATTATTGACACCCCAGCCAGACCAGAGGAAACAGTCTTTTCCCATTTGCCCTATCAAAACTTCATATAATTTTAAAAACCTCTGATTTTCTCTGCTGCAATGGACATAGTCCCAATATCTCAAATGTGTCTTAACTATAGTTTCCCATCACTGGTATCATCCTGGTGAATCTACTATGTGCGTTCTTCATTGCTTTAATGTCCTTTGTATAATGGGGTGCCCAAAACCGCACACTGTATTCTATTGGCCTAACCAATGTACTGTTTAAATTGATAATTACTGCTTTATTCATGTATTCAATGCTCCATTTATAAAACAAAGTTTTATTAAACATTCAAGGTATTGGCCTTGGCTTGGTAGTACTCATACCTCTGAGTCAGAAGGTTGTGAGTTCAAGCCCCCTTGCTGAGACTTGAGCACATAATCTAAAACAGATGATCTGATCATTTATTCCATTGCTGCTTGTGGGGGTTTGCTGTGTTTCCTACACTACGACAATGACTATACTTCAAAAGTACTTTATTGCCTCTAAAGCATTTTGGGGTGTCCTGAGGTAATGAAAGGTGCTGTACAAATGCAAGTTTTATTTTTAGTGTTTTATCCACCCGCACTTACTCTTTTATGGCATTATATATTTGAATCCTTAGATCCTTCCGTTCATTCATGCCCTTCAGGACCTTTCCATTGAGTATACCCTCCCACTCCTTTATTTCCTCTCAAAATGTATTGCTACACACTTACCAATATTAAATTGCATCTGTCACCTGTCTATACATTCTACTAATGTGTTTGTCTTCCTCAAGTCTTAGATACTCCTCCTCACTGTATGTCAAATCTTTTTTTTAATATCACCAGCAAATTTTGAGACTGTTTCCCTATAGCGCAGTTCAAATCATACTGAAAGTGGGCACAGCAACGACCCTGGGATGCATCATTTTCAACCCTTCTCTGTCAGAGAGCATCCATTTACCCCTGTCCATCAACAAATTTTCTGTCACAGCTGCTGAACTTTCTGTTGCACCGTATCCTGCAATCCTCTAACAAGCCTCTTCTGAAGCATCTTTCTATGCTCTTTCTGAAAATCCATGTACACTTGCATCTATTGCATTCCATTTATCTATCTAAAAAGGCCTTCAGTAAATTTTTATTGATCTTGTCAAACATGACTTGTCTTTAACGAATCTGTGTGGGCTGTCCTTGGTTAAGACGTGATTAAGACATGCGTTGCAACTTGATTTCTAGATACTTGGTTTATCCTCCTCCTTCCTCTTGAACAAAGATTTTGCATCATGGCCAGAGCCTTTGTTATCAACCTCCTAGAGTGCATTCCTTGAAGGTCTGGTAACACGTCCACCTTGAGTTCTGCAAATTTTTTGAGAACCATTTTCTTCTCTATAGTAAGCTCTATCAGCAGTAGCATTGGGAAAGTCTGGAACTGTTCCACTCCTATATCATGTTTTTTCACAATTTTTTAATAGTTATTTGAATAAATTTTGTCCTTGAGACGCAATGATTACTGAAATCATGCGCTATGAAGCTAGTCTGAGTTTTCACATCTTGAATCAATTAATATAGCACATACAAAATGCTTATAAGTAGGTCATTGCCAATGTCAGATAAAATATTGTAGAGAGCCTGTTAGTTGCATTCAAACATCCTTACATTTAAGAAAAGTGCTCACTCAAGGTTAGCCTATGTGCTGAAAAGCCCAAAATAAGCGTAATTCTGAAAGCCTGCAATTATTTAGCAAGCAATAATTCAGGAATTGAGTTAAATTTGCTCAGCTGTTGCTTAGCAACATTTTCTAGCACATAATAACTTGTACCATTTGCACTATGGAAAATTATTATTGATACTGTGCTAAGGGAGAAAATAGCCAGTCATCATAAATTGACATCAGTTTTCTTTTGTCTGTGTGCATGACATTTTGTAATATATATATTAAATATACAAAATCTTCAGTTTGTTGAGGTGTATTGGTTCAAGTTTCTGGCTTTGTGTAAACATGTAGCCTTTTGCTATCCATGCTATTAGAGAAGAGGAATGCAGAAGCGGAAGGCACCTTTTTATCCTTAAGAATGCAGAGCTGTAGGTGTGTGGGGTTGCAAACGAGCAGTTTTTAAAAAAAACTAATGCCAGTTGTTAAAAATTTTTAACCTGTAATGTAGTTTTTATATTAGTGTTTTCATACAAAAATTTTAATGCTCTGCTTTGCCTTTGTAAAAAAAATAATAATTTTTAAGATATGTTTACTGTCAGCATAAATGAGTATTGACCTCATTAGCAGACATGTGTAAGCAGTACAAAACTCCAAAGAACAGCAAAGTAATAGGGCACATGCATTGTGTCTATCATATATTCCCTTCTATGCCATAACTGTTCTGTTGGGGCAGTCTGTGAGGCCACCTTTGAGAATACATTATTGATTGCATTTGTGACGTTGAACAAATTTAAGGCTGAGTCGTGAACAGAAGTGATGTATTTTGCTCAACGTTTTTGTCATTGATGCTTATTCTCTTGGTCTAAAAGGACGGAGAGAAAGGTAAAATCATTCACTCCACGAAAACTAATCACTTGAAGATTATTTTTCACATTGGAGAAGGTGGCAACAACATTTGTGACTGATGAGCAATGGCTATGGATCTGGACAGATAAGAGCATGGATGTTGGAAATGGATCTAATTGACTAATTTTTGGAAAAGGAACATATTTATTTTGCAAATACAAGAGCTATTCATACATGGTATATATTTCAGACTCGTTCCTTAATGCACTTAAGTATATGAACTGTATGCATAGTGAATACAAAGTCAAAGTTAGTATAATGCATTTTTACAATGTAAGCTTATAAACAAATTAAAAAAGAAAACCAGACTTGCATTTATATAGTTCTTTTCATGACAACTGGACATGTTAAAAAATTTTTTATCGCCAATGAAGTACTTTTGAAGTCTAGGCACTGTTGTAATGTCGGAAACAACAGCCAGTTTGCATATGGCAAAGTCCTACAAACAGAAATGTGTTAATGACCAGATATTCTTTCTCTATAATGTTGATTGAGAGAGAGATTTTGGCTAGGCCACTGGGGATAACTCTCTTGCTCTTCTTTGAAATACTGCATGGATCTTTTACGTCCACCTGAAAGGGCAGGCATCTGAAAAATGACACCTCCAACAGTGTAACACTCCCTCCAAGCTGCACTAGAGTGTCAGCCTTGCTTTTTTTTGTGGTCAAGTCCTGTGTGGGACTCGAACCTGGAATTTTCTGACTCAGAGGTGAAAGTGCTACCAATTGAGCCACAGCTGACGCCAACAATATATTATATAAAGAGCATTCATTAGCTGGCAGCTGGTGTGTGAAAAATATAGTTTGAGGCCACTGAAGAGCAGTTACGTTTAGCATTTCATTTGATAGTCCTTCCAGTTTCCTCAACCGAGGATTCCCCTCCACCAGGCTCCCGACTGTGTCCATTCCATTTCCTGCACTTCTGTTCACCCCTTCCTCTCCCTCCCAGAACCTTCTCACTTTCCATCACACCAGCCTCCACATTCATTGGAACATGCTCTGCCATTTCTACCACTTGCAGCGTGATAGAAACATAGAAAGATAGGAGCAGGAATAGGCCATTTGGCCCTTCGAGCCTGCTCTGTCATTCTATACGATCATGGCCGATCATCCAAACTCAGTAACCTGTTCCCGCTTTCTACCCGCATCCCTTGATCCCATTAGCCCTAAGAACTATATCTAACTCCTTTTCTTGAATATATTTAATGATTTCGCCTTAACTGCTTTCCGTGGTAGAGAATTCCACAGGTTCACCACTCTCTGGGTGAAGAAATCTCTCCTCATCTCAGTCCTAAATGGCTTACCCCTTATCCTTAGACCGTGACCCCTGGTCCTGGAGTCCCCCGCCATTGGGAACATCCTTCCTGCATCTCGTCTGTCCAGTCCTGTTAGAATTTTGTAGGTTTCTAGGAGATCCCCTCTCATTCTTCTGAACTCTAATAAATACAAGCCTAATTGACCCAATGTCTCTTCATACGTCAGTCCTGCCATCCCAGGAATCAGTCTGGTGAAACTTCCATCAAACACACCTTTTCCCTCCCCTTCACTTTTAGCATTCCAAAGGGACTGTTCCCTCCGCAACACCCTAGTCAACTCTTCAGTTGTCTTCTCCTTTTCCCAAAGAAGCGCAGAAGATGGAACACCTGCCCTTTTACCTCCCTTCCTTCCCGCTGTTCAGGCCTCAAACAGGTGCAACTGCAATTTACTTGTACTTCCAATTTAGTATAATGTATTCGCAGTTCACGATGCGGTCTTCTGTACATTGGATTCAGTTCACAAGCATGATGTTGAGTTTCTGGTTGCCAGTCATTTTAAATCTCCGCCCCACTCACACTCAGACATGTCCATCCTCAGCTTCTTAAACTGTTCCAATGAAAGTTAATGTAAACACGAGCTTACTGACCTCAAATTCACATAAGCACCTTGCAGCCTTCCAGACTCCACTGAATTCAACAATTTCAGATCATAACCGCTGCCCATTTTTCCGATGGTAGCTGTTAGTGATGATTCTGCTATGAACATGTATATTTCCTGTAGACCTATTTTTTGTTTCTTGTCCCATTACTATCTCCTTTTGCTGGCGCCATCATCCCTTTTCTGATTTAATTGCTCCTGTTGTCTGCTTTCCGCCCTATTTCAGACCTTCCCTTTTACGAACATACGAATTAGGAGCAGGGGTAGGCCACTGAGCCCCTTGAGACTGCTCTGCCATTCAACAAGATCATGGCTGATCTGATTGTAACTTCAACACCACTTTCCCGCCTACTCCCGATAACCTTTCACCCCCTTGTTCATCATGAATCTATCTACCTCTGCTTTAAAAATAGTCAAAAGACTCTGCTTCCACTGCCTTTTGAGGAAGACTTACCACCCTCAGAGTAAAAAATTTCTCCTCATCTCTGTCTTAAATGGGCGAGCCCTTATTTTTAAACAGCGACCCCTAGTTCTAGATTCTCCCACAAGAGGAAACAACCCTTCCACATTTTGTTCTTTCCCCAACCATTCACTGCCTCTGTACCTGCTTAAAACCTGTTTTCCATTTTTCCAATATTGACGAAAGGTCATCAAGTTGAAACATAAATTTGTTTTTTCTGTCCACAGGTGTTGCTTGACCTGCTGAGTATTCCCATCATTATCTGTTTGTATTTTCGTAGTTTCCATATCCCATTGTTACCAACAACATATATTTATATTATATATATATTTTTAATATATATATAAAAATATATATAGTACTTTTAGCATAGAAAAGTTTCCCAAGGAACTTCGCAGAGGCATCAATTATTTAAAAAAAACCTCAAAGAAGGAGATATTTTGGAGGGGGTGGATAATGAGGGGGAAAAAAAATAGTCAAGGAGTTGCATTTAAGATGGCTTAAGGGGGAGAGAGCGAAGTGGAGAGTCTGAGAGGTAAGGCAGGGAGTTTCAGTACGTGAAGGCTAGACAGATACTAATATGAGGCAAAGGGCAGCAGGGGTGCAAAGAAGATCAGAGTCAGAAATGTTTACGACCAGGTCTTATTGTAACAGGGTTTCATGTTGAACACAGTGTTTTGAGCTCCCCCTTTGGTGAATTCTTGTTCACCACTTTCCAATTATGATGCAAAGAAATGAGCATAAACAGGCTTTCTTATGTTTAAAGAAGAAAAGTGAAATTTATTAAACCTTAAACTTAAACTCTAATTCGGTTAACGCCTACGGATATACGATGCGCCCATGCTAGCATGCACACATGCAAAGAGGGACAGAAAAGAGCAGAAGAAGAATAAACTGGAGAGGTTTGAGGCAAAATCAGAAGAGTTTCTTCTTTACTGTGCTTCGAGCTCACTGTTGCCCTTTTGTAAGTAGTCTTGCTTTTCGTTGGGGCCCAGTATTCCTCTTAAACCTTGTTTACTATAGGAGACTTTTCTCTCTTGGGGTTCATGTGTCTTCAGTGGTTTCCAAAGCTGGTGAGAGCGACATGAGAGCAGACAGGAGAGAGGTGTTCTCAGTCCAGGAGAAAACAGCCTTCTGAGTTCAAATTACTTGTTTGAAGTTCAAATTCAAAAAACACCAAGAGTCAGTCATGTGACTCAAACTGTCCTGACCATGTTTAGATTTAGAGATACAGCACTGAAACAGGCCCTTCGGCCCACCGAGTCTGTGCCGACCATCAACCACCCATTTTATACTAATCCTACACTAATCCCCATATTCCTACCACATCCCCACCTGTCCCTATATTTCCCTACCACCTACCTATACTAGGGGCAATTTATAATGGCCAATTTACCTACCAACCTGCAAGTCTTTTGGCTTGTGGGAGGAAACCGGAGCACCCGGAGAAAACCCACGCAGACACAGGGAGAACTTGCAAACTCCACACAGGCAGTACCCAGAATTGAACCCGGGTCACTGGAGCTGTGAGGCTGCGGTGCTAACCACTGCGCCACAGTGCCGCTTTTTGTGTATTTGGCCATCTTAGTAGTTAACCTGGAATGCGTCAACGTCTGGTAATCAAAAGTCCATTGTGGATTAAATTGGAGCAGGGAATAGCTCCTTTGTCCTTTTGAAGTACTGTCTGTTGGTATGCTAATGACTCTGTCCAGCCAAAGTTTCCTATTGCTTTTTTTAAAGCAAGTTCTTTCTTCAACAACTGTTTAAAATCAATGTTCATGTGGCAAAATTAAATTTCCTCATTCTTGTCAGGTCGGGGCTTGCCTGACAGAAGAATGGGGAATTATAGGGATGTGGGGGAGTTTCAGGGCTGAAGGAGGTTGCAGAGATGGGGAGGGATGATGTCATTGAGGGATTTTTAACATAAGGGACGATGGCTTTTGCCTTCCCAGTGGTTAGCTGGAGGTTATTGTGGCTCATTGAAGACTGGGAGTTGGATAAGCACTCTGACAAAAGACTGGCAGTGGATGGACTGCTAGATGGGTGGAGAGGTAGAGCTGGGTGTCATCATGTTGGCTGCCGAAGCTGACTCCGTGGGCTCGATTTTGCCGTCAGCGGTGAAGCACCAATGATTGCCGCTGACCTTGAAAAAAGCTGCCCACAAAGATTTAGCGATTTCTGTGGTGCAGACTTTCTCGTTCCTGATGCCAGTTTGAATCATCCGCCAAGTCAAGGAGATCTCCAGACGTCCAACAACAGTGATGTTTCCAAGCAGAGTAAGTCAATCACATGGAAGTATTCTCACAGACAGCAAACTGGGAAGTACAAGAACACTGAATCCCTTCACCGTAACAATTTGCAGATAACAAGTTAAATGATTGTGGCAAACACATGGAATTTAGATAGAAGCTAAAATATCATAAGCATTCAAAAAATGTAATTTTAAAAACATGTGGAATTTCTTATAGGGACATTTGACATTGAGAAACAAATTTACTCTTGTAGAGCCAATGAGGCTGTTTAGCGGTAATTATGAACTTAGCATGCTGTTAGAAACCCAGTTACATCTCCTTTAACAAGGTGTAGCTTTTTCAACTGTTTTTTGCAACGAGACTAACAGTGCAAGAGTGGACGTTCTCGTCAATTCAATGATTTTAATTCTGGGAGACTTCAGTAACCCACTTTCTGGAGAAGCATAGAATCACTGACAGGAACTTATGGATTTCCATGTTCAACTGCATATCTGCAGAGTCCAGGCGTGCTGTCAGTTTCAGAGGCAATAAGACGGCAAACGCTGACACGTTTGCTGTCAATGCTGCTGCAAAATCCAGGCCCATTTCTACAGCTGATGGCACCAAGTGGCAGCATGTGATGAGGCAGAGGAGAGGACCAAGGATTGATCCTCAGATGTTTCCTTTTGATTATATATGGAATGAGCTCCATGATGAAACTTCTTGACCCTGCAGGATATTGCAGACTTTGCCAACTTATCCTCCATTAAGTTGAGGTCCAAAACTCTGCTGCCAAACTCGCACCAAATCCTGTTCATCTATCACCCCTGTGCCCGCTGACCTACATTGGCTCCTCGTCAAGCAACATCTTGATTTTAAAATTCTCATCCTTGTTTGTGAATCCCTCCATGGCCTCGTCCCTCCCTATCTCTCTCATCTCTTCAGCCTCACAACCCTGCAAGATATCTGCGCTTCTCTAATTCTGGTCTCTTGAGCATCCCTGATTTTAATCACTCCACCATTGGTGGCTGTGCCTTCAGTTGCCTCGACCCTAAGCTCTGCAATACCCTCCCCATATCTCTACACCTTGTTTTCCTCCTTTTAAGCCACTCCTTAAAACCTACCTTTTTGACCAAGTTTTTGATCATCTGACCTAATATCTCCTATTGTGGCTCTGTGTCGTATTTTGTTTTATAATGCTCCTGTGAAGTGCCTTGGGACATTTTATTATGTTAAAGGCACTATATAGATATAAGTTACTGTTATTGAAGTAAATAAAGTAGCCAGAAGAGGAAATTACGCCAAGATCAATTAATCTAATCCAATTTCTAATTATAATATGTTGCCATGCTACTGAGCCAGAACATTTTATGTACAAATTTTTCTACTGGGAAAGAAAATTGAGTCAATTTAGTAATACTAGAGCGGTACCACAGTGAGAATGAAAGATCAGAATGTCAACTGATTCTACTACTTTTAATTTGAAGGGGTAATGAGTGCAATAATTCATAGAAATTCAACAAATATTTCTGAGAGCTTTATTCTGTAGTCTGCAGTGAATAATACTCATGAAAATTTTGATTTTCTTTAAACAAAAGCATTTTATGCACAGGTAAGAAAAGTGGATATTAACTTTGCAAATCAACAAAGTCTGCCTCCTGCATTTGCATGTTCATATTTAACTGCAAGTTATTCTTGGATGTTGAAATATAGACATTGCAAATGCCCATATTGAAAAACATTAGCATTAATTTAATCCACCACTTGCCGCAAACATGTTGGGCACATCATTAAAATGGCAGTGAGATCACATTGCATTCCCAACATATTCCTGCACCTCTACTATTTTAACCAAGCCTAATTCCATTGAGAAACAGGATCCCCCCCACTGCTTCCCCCACACCCCCGCCCCACCATGTGAGTAGGGTAGTGGCCCTCTTCGCATGCTAAAATCATGACCTGATTATGTCCTTATTGCCACAAATCAATTTTAACTCCAGAAATCAGGAGGCCATAGCTGCTAACAGAACCTGATGGGAGGAAACAAAGGGAGCCAAGTTAAGTGCATTATTAAAATTTCTTTGAGGATTCCTTGTGACCAAGGAAGATCAGGAGTTCTTGTCTCGACCCCTCAAGGAACCTGTGGGCCTCCCCAGTATGGGCCTTCCCTCTTTCTCCCAGTAGTGCAACCGGTTGGTACTCTTTCTCTCCCCACTTTTCCGCACCCCCCCCCCCCCGAAAACCACCTAACCTGTTGGGAATCAATCCCATGGGTCCCTCAGTGTTTGACTGCATTCCCAAAATTGCGCTCCCGTATGACTACATAGAGTCGTAGAGTTATACAGCACAGAAACAGGCCCTTTGGCCCACCGTGTCCGCACCAGCCATCAAGCTTTTCTATTCTAATTCCATTTTCCAACACTTGGCCCGTAGTCTTGTATGCTGTGGTGTTTCAAGTGCTCATCTAAATAGTTCTTCTGCCTGTGTGGAGTTTGCAAGTTCTCCCTGTGTCTGCGTGGGTTTCCTCCGGGTGCTCCGGTTTCCCCCCACATGCCAAAGACTTGCAGGTTGATAGGTTAATTAGCCATTATAAATTGCCCTTTGTATAGGTAGGTGGTAGGGAAATATAGGGACAGGTGGGGATGTGGTAGGAATATGGAATTAGTGTAGGATTAGTATTAATGGGTGGTTGATGGTCGGCACAGACTCGGTGGGCCGAAGGGCCTGTTTCAGTGCTGTATCTCTTTTTTTAAAAAAAAAATGTTGTGAGGGTTCTTGGCTCTACCACTCTTTTTCAGGCAGTGTGTTCCAGATTCCAACCACCCTCTGGGTGAAAAAAACTCTTCCTCAACTCCCCTCTAAACCTTCTCCTTACCTTAAATCTATGCCCCCTGGTTATTGACCCCTCTGCTAAGGGGAAAAGTTTCTTTCTATCTACTCTATCTATGCCCCTCATAATTTTGTATACCTCAATCAGGTCCCCCCTCAGCCTTCTCTGCTCTAAAGAAAACAACCCTAGCCTATCCAGTCTCTCTTCATAGCTGAAATGTTCCAGCCCAGGCAACATCCTGGTGAATCTCATCTGCACCCTCTCCAGTGCAATCACATCTTTCCTATAGTGTGGTGACAAGAACTGTACACAGTACTCCCAACTGTGGCCTAACTGGCGTTTTATACAACTTCATCATAACTTCCCTGCTCTTCTTTGCCTCGGCTAATAAAGTATCCCATATGCCTTCCTAACCACCTTATCTACCTGTGCTGTTGCCTTCAGTGATCTATGGATAAGTACACCAAGGTCCCTCTGACCTTCTGTACTTCCTATGGTCCTCCCATCCATTGTATATTCCCTTGCCTTGTTAGTCCTCCCAAAATGCATGACCTCACACTTCTCAGGATTAAATTCCATTTTCCACATCTCTGCCCATTTTACCAGCTCATCTATATCGTCCTGTAATCTAAGGCTTTCCTCCTCACTATTTACAACACCACCAGTTTTCGTGTTATCTGTGATCTTACTGATCATACCTCCTATATTCACATCTAAATCATTAATATACGCTACAAAAAGCAAGGGTCCCAGCACCGATCCCTGCAGTACACCACTGGTCACAGACTTACACTCTCTCAAACAACCCTCGACCATCACACTCTGCCTCCTGCCACTATTGTTTCTGTTTCTTCCGGCTTTGGCCGGGCAACGGCTCAGCATATTTTAAATAAAGTTAGAGAGCTGGCAATTAGCCATACTCATCCAGTGATTCCTTTTCAGAAGTACGTGTTGCATAAATGAAGGGCGGCACAGTGGCGCAGTGGTTAGCACCGCAGCCTCACAGCTCCAGCGACCCGGGTTCAATTCTGGGTACTGCCTGTGTGGAGTTTGCAAGTTCTCCCTGTGTCTGCGGGGGCTTCCTCCGGGTTCTCCGGTTTCCTCCCACAGCCAAAAGACCTGCAGGTTGATAGGTGAATTGGCCATTATAAATTGCCCCTAGTATAGGTAGGTGGTAGGGAAATATAGGGACAGGTGAGCATGTGATAGGAATATGGGATTAGTGTAGGATTAGTATAAGTGGGTGGTTAATGGTCGGTACAGACTAGGTGGGCCGAAGGGCCTGTTTCAGTGCTGTATCTCTAAATCTACATAACAATTGTTTGCAGCAATACAGTTTCTTTGTTCTAAATACTGAAAAAGGATTAGTCCCAATGAAAGTTTTACTTCAGAGTATCAGCAGCATCTGGTAGGGCTGCTAGTGCCTGCAAATTGTAATGTGAGAATACTAATACAGTATGTTAACGAAGTGTGGGTTTAGACTGTTGGATACTAAGGTCAAACATAAGAATGAATTAGTTTTAAAATCAGCTTTCATTCTTGTAAAATTCGAAACATAATGGCACAGAATTTGTAGGTGCAGGGCATCTTGTCGCATGTGATGTGAATTGGATTTTTCTCCTCACCCGTCAGCTCCAATTATTCATATGCGACAAATTGCTGTAAGTGAGAATTGATAATGGCACAACGAGGTCGACGGGAATGTGAAACATTGGTAACCTATGGGGTCAATACTTTATCTGCTAAACAAATTAAGTTTAAGGATAGAGAACAAAGCAGAGAAAACAAAAGAGAAGGAAATAGGGTGAATTAGAGCCAAATTATACACAGAGAAGGAAATAAATAGGGAAAGCTAAGAACAAATTTAAACATTTTAAATTTTAAAATCCTCTAGGAACAATTCACTACCTGCAGGAGTGAGACTGCACAGTTTCAAATGTTTCCTTTCTTGGCCTCCAAAAGCATTTAGGCCCATTAATCACCCCATTCACAGTGCCCTAAGAAATAGCAGCCCTAATTTTCTGTGGCAAGTTTAGTTTGTATTTATAGTGCAAATCCAACAGTTTCTTGACATTCATGGGAAGTTGACTTGAGTTCCTTTTCATGCGAGGCTAATTGCAGAGCGGCACAAATGTCCAATTTGTGGTGATTCACAACTTAGAGCATATCTCTTCCTTGCCACAGATTGCTGTTTTTTCTTTTACAAACTAATAATGGCGAGTGTTGTGAACACATTATTTTTGCCTAAAAGATTTGTGTTGTTTCATTTGTTGGAACAAAACAAATAGTACATTTTTAGACCAATATTACAATGCATATTACACTGATATTTTGAATCATAGTGTGAAAATGACAAAGTTCTTCCATTGTGAAGTTCACAAACTTGAATGCCAGCATCTTTTCATGCAGCATTGATCACTACTGAGAAAGAAAGTGAAAATAGGAATCATCTCTGCAGTTACAGCTACTTAACACTTAACTGAATTGTGCATCATGTACTGAAATGTCAGTTCAGGCTCCTGTATTTATTGAACTCATGAATACAATTATTCTGCATTACTTGTATAATACAATGAATATGCTTTTTTGTTACATGAAAAAGTCATCATTTCGGAGAAAACTAAACATTGTCTTCACAGGATTTCACTTTTTTGAAGTGGGAGTGGAGGATGCAGGGAAATGTACAAAATAATTAAACGTCAGTTAAATCCAGTGCTTTTTGAAAGCGCTTACGTTATTTAAAAAAAATTAAAGCAGAATTGCGTGTTTTTGTGAATATGTTTCAGAGATTTTTGTTTACAGCAATGTATACAAACCTTGACATTTCTGATTCTGGTATGACCTTTAAAAACAAGGGTTTCCACAGCTTTATAAGGTAAAGAAAGAACTTGAATAGCGTCTTTCATTTCCCAAACTGCTTTACAGCCAATGAAGTACTTTTTCAGTTGTTGTCATTGGTGTAATGTAGATAACATGGCAGACAATTTGCACACAACTAGGTCCCACAAATAGCAATATGATCATGTCCAGGTAATCTTTTAAGTGATGTTGGTTGAGGGATAAATATTGGCCAGAGAACTCCCCTGCTGCTCTTTGAAATAATTCCACGGAATCTTTTACGCCCACCTGAGAGGGCTGTCGGGGCCACTGTTTAACATTTCATCTGCGAGACGATGTCCTCATTACTGCACTGAAGTCTCAGCCTAGATTATGTGCTCGTCTCTGGAATGGGGCTCAAACCCTCAACCTTCTGACTTGAAGGTGAAGGTGCTATTATTGAGCCAGAGCTAACAATGAGATGTATGAGCTACTCTTGCCCAGGTATAGAAACCCCATTTTGAGGTGTGGCTGCTTATTATTCACGCCCAAAACATTTGAAGCTGGGTGGGAGCAAATATAACTTGCTTTTAATTTTGGAATACTGTCCCACTTTCCATGAGCATCCAGTGTTCTCAGTTTTTTTTTATTCATTCATGGGATGTGAGCATCGCTAGCAAAGCCAGTATTTATTACCCTTGAGAAGGTGGTAGTGAGCTACCTTCTTGAACCACTGCAGTCAGTATGGTATAGTTACTCCCACAGCACTATTAGGTAGGGAGTGCCAGGATTTTGATCCAGCAATGATGAAAGAACAGTGATATATTTTGGAGATATTTAAATAGATCAGATGCTCTTGACAGAATCTCCCAAGACACTCCATGTTGTGTTGAGTGAATTTTAATCTACTGCACGAGCCACTTTTGTGGACCTGAATGAAAATACCGATCGATAATGAATTAGAAGATTTGTGTTTGTTCATATTATCTGTCTGTGCTACTCTTAAATCCATGCCCTACGGATGAGAGAGAAGCCTGGACAATCAGTATGCCGACCAATTCTCCCAAATTAACTCTTCATTTTAATCCATTTTAATAAATTATTTGAGTGTAACTTTTGCTGAAGTGCAAATTTAAAAGATTGAATTATTTTAAAGGTGCAAGTAGTCTTTCAGCCGCCAAACACTCTCACATGGAATAAAATATATTCAGAGTTTGTGTGCAGGATTTAAGTTTTTCACATTTCCCTGTTTCTCATTGAGGAAAAGGTTTATTTTTCAGTCAAGATCATTAAAGATTAAAGTGCTGAAGTTTCATTGTTATTGTCATGTTAGAAATTTCAAATTTTCTAGAAATCAGAATTTCAAATCTGGAGGGTAATCTACAAATGAACACTGACCTAAACTCTAATTATATTTTCATTTTTCTTCCTTCTACAGACACTGGGAACTGTTACTGCAGTGCCCATTAAGGTCCCCCAGGTCAGCTCTTTGCAGAGGTTGGCAGGCCAAGGACCAGCAGTGCTACCTCAGGTAAAGATAATAAAACGGTTGAAGGCTGAATGATAATTCTGTTGTGCTGATATGTCCGGTATCTGATGCTGGACCTAAATTGATATTGCATTGTTCAATCCATTTGTTGTTATGAGGTCCTAGTAGTTGATAATGAGTGATATCAAAGTAATGTGTGTATTGGCCTTTATTGCAAAGGGGTTGGAGTACAGGAATAAAGAAGTCTTACTAAAATTGTACAGGGCTTTGGTAAAACCACACATGGAATAAATACTGTGTGCAGTTTTGCTCTTCACATTTAAGAAACGATATACTTGCACTGGAGGCAGTACAGCGAAGATTTACTCGATTGGTTACTGGTATGAGGGGGTTGTCTTATGAGAGGCTGAGTAAATTGGGCCTATATTCCCTGTAGTTTAGAAGAATGAGAGGCGATCTAATTGAGACATACAAAATTCTGAAAGGGCTTGATAGGGTAGAAGCTGAGAGAACTCAGGGACACAGTCTCAGGATAAGGGGTCAATTATTCAGGACTGAGATGAGGAGAAATGACTTCACTCAAAGAGTTGTGAATCTTCGGAATGCTCTACCCCATAGGGTTGTGTATGCTCCATCATTGAATAAATTTAAGGTTGGGATAGATAGATTTTTGGTGTTGCAGGGAATCAAGGGATATGGGGAGCGGGCAGGTAAGTGGAATTGGAGCCAAAGATTGGCCATGATCGTATTGAATGGTGGAGCAGGCTCAATGGGCCATGTGGTCTACTTCTGCTCCTATTTCTTGTGTTCTTATGTTGAGGTTTTTTTATTGCTTTAACTTTCAACTTAATAATGTATTAGAACTGTAAAGTTAGTGCCAGATATCAGTTATCGTTAAATTATGGAGAAGTGATTGAAGAGAAAATGTGGGCTGTTTGTTCATAAAACCCAATATGAAATTGAAAGAATTTCTAACTAATAATTGCATTGTATAATAGTGTTTACTAATCTTCCTAATGGTGAGTAGAACTAAAACAGATCCATACCCAATATCTTTGTTGTATTAGTCCAACAAAAGCACTAAAAGTGATAGACTCGCATGTAAAGAAATTATCATTACTTGCCACTAATTATTGTCTGTACTGCAGCACAGAGTGCTGCTAGCTGTTGTCCTAATGCACAAACAGCATCTTACATGAAATGAGTAAACAATTCATATTTGTTTAAATGGTTTTGGAGTAGAATAGACACCATCTAAGAAAGTTCTTTCGAGAGATTCTTCAGCCACACAGTTCAATGAGATGAATTAATGTACATAATTAAAACTGCAGTCATCTTCGACAGCCACCAATTTGAGGGAGAGTGCTGGCATAGGCCTCAGCATTCTTTAGCTGGGGATGAGAGAGAGAATGAGTCCAGGTTCTCATTCTGGATCACTACTGTGACTTTTTTGGGGAAATGCCTGTGTGTGGACAGTAGCTTAGGATAGAATCAAGTTTGGCTGTGAACCCATAGTTGAATGTTCACTTGAGGGCTGCCACACCTGTGGAATATTATCCGTGGATCATTTCTTTAGGGTAAGGAGAGGAATAATTGCTGAAACATCTTAGAACAGCCATATCGCTACTAAATCCAATTGAGCCCTGTTGCGTTGGGGCCAAAAACTTCAAGTATGTTGACTTGATGTAATCAGAATTTGATTTTAACGCAGCAAACATCCCAGCAATTGTTAATAGTAGATCTCTTTAACTATTTGATTTTTTTTTTAGAGTGCAAGTGGTAAGACTCCTCTTGCTGCTAAACATTAAGGGCCTGGATTTTACAATGCGAATAAGATCAGTGCTCACCATTATTATAGAGTAAATCAGACAGCACTTTATAGCATCTGGACATGCGCAGTTAAACGTGGAAATCAAGACGTTGCTTTGCAGGTTGCTCTGCTGCTCCACAAGCTTCGCTGTATTGGTACTTCAAGAGATTCTGCATTCAAACACACGAAGAGTGTGAAATAGTGCTATTTACCACCTGGATAACCACTAAACAGGCAAGAAAAGGTTAATACTTGTCCATTCAAGTATAGCTAAATTTTTAATGGTGTGATAAGTCTTTATTACTGTCAGACAATCTCTCTGACACTGAAAATTTACTTCTTGTGGTGTCTTATTCCTTCAGATATTAATTACTGTTGAAAATAAAAAACTTAATTTTTTTTTACTTTTTCTTTGTCTCTTTATCTTTTTTATCCCATCTTTCTTTCCTGTTTATTTTATTTTCTCCACATGAATATTGAATTCATTATAAAATCTACTTTACACTTCCTGGTTTAGACTCTGCTGCCTCAGTAAGGATACTTCAATCTGATTGGTTGGTTGAAGATGCATGCTGTTCACACAGGTCCCAGATCCCCTGTAGAGGTCACCGTGCTGTATCACACCTGGGGCTAGATTTTCATTTTGGAGACAGGAAACCAGAACCGGATCTAGTTTTGGTCTGAATCCTGCCTCCTCCGGCAAGCTGATTCAGATTGCAATTTTTAAGTAGGAAAGCCCTTAATTGGTGTGGAAACAGGTTTTCTGTCCTCTTAGAGCCAGTGTTTTTGAAAATGGCAATGGGTCAGATCAAGTTTGGGGCTCATGTAGATTAGAGGCCTGCTTTAGGTCGGGGAAATCAACCTGACCTGAACCCGACCAAGCCACAGCGGGCCTGAGCCCGACCCGACCGGAACCCGCCATTAATCGGCCCGACCCAACCATCCCTTTACTTGCGTTCCTGACATCAAACCTGTAAGAAGCTGCAGCGCATGAGTGAGACGTCATAGTGACGTCACTCGCTCACTGCGCAGACTCAGTTTCGTCCCGGACTCCCAGCTCAGGTAAGTTTTTTATTTTTTTTATTTTTAATACTTACCGGCACAGCACTGACCCCGTGTGTCCCGCCCGACCCGACCCGACCCCGACACATGTAGACTTCCATGGTAGCCATCACTGAGGCTGCTGGTTGTCCTAAAGGAGAGATCTGCCTTCCAAGGCATCAAAGGGGAATGAGATGTCACAGGGGAGCTGAAGGTCTGGCACTAGGGGTAGGGCAGACCCTCTCTTCACCAGTGCCCACCTGGATCTAATGCTGGAGGTCATGATGGAGAGAAGGGAGTCCTCTTCCCGGAGGGTGGCAGGAAGAGGCCACTGTGGTGTGCAGCGGGGGCACTTCTCTGTTCAGTGTGACTGTCTTCCGCTCACTCTTCTCTCTTAACCCACTGCTCCTCCCCCAGTGAGCTGTCACCTTCCAGGCTCTCACTGTCCTCGAGGTCCACACCTCTCTGGAGAGCCATGTTGTGGAGAACGCAGCAGTCCACCATAATGACTGAGACCCTAGCAGGAGGGTATTGGAGGTTGCCACCTGACTGACCTGGGCACTAGAATTGCATCTTGACAAACCCGATGGCCTGCTCAACAGGTGACATTGTTACGTTCACTTCTGTGCCTCTGTCTGGGGCTCTGGGAGATGGGCCAGTAATCATCTCTTAAAGGGATTTCCCTGGGAGCCAGCCATGCACTTTGGGGGATGGAATGAAGGACTGAGGCAGCCTGGACTGGCCGAGGATGAAGGAGTCATGGCAGCTGCCAGGAAAGTGAGCACACACACAGAGGAAGCTCTTGTGGTCACAGACTAGTTGGACATTGAGGGAGTGGAAGCCCTTCCTGTTGATGGATCTCACTTGCCGGTCGCTGGGTACCTTGATGACCACATAGACCCAAGTGATGATGCCCTGCTCCTGGGGAATCCATCGATGGAGGCTGAACCCAATTCCCTCTGTGCCAGCGCACGCCCAGCTATGTCAAAGTGGGTGTAGTCCCTGCCCTCCTGAAAAGGGCATCCCTGACCTGCCTGATGGCGTAATGAGATGCTGACTGCGAGATGCCACCTAGGTCCAAAGCTGATCCCTGGAATGACCCAGTTCAGGACGACTGAGATGTTGATGGCTGCAGGTAGGGGACTGCCTTGGGGGCCATGAAGCCTGAGGTCATTGTGGATCAACGCACGCAGGACTGAGACAATCTGCCTGTATAGGCGCAGGCTCCTGCAACACTGGCGCTGACATTTGCAGGTAGCTACCTCTTGGAGCTGTGCACCCGATGTCTTGGGTAGTGCCTTCCTCCCTTTGCAGCCCCCCCCACTGTGCTCTTCTGGCCTCCTGCTATCCTGGAGGTTGCCATAGTTCATCCTGGCTGCTCTTCCTAATGTCAGACTAGCCCATTCGCTTTTGTACTCCCTCATCTGGGCTTTGTGCATTCACCAGGCCTTACCCTGCCAACCCCAGCTGCCCCTGTGATGCCATCAGGCTCAAGTCACTCTCTGGTTTCCTGCTACTTACCGATGAGAAATTCAATTCTTTCAACTGCAGCAATAGCTACACTAAGGCACATCTGCAAAAGCTGAGTTTTATTTGCTGCCTCTGCTTTATTTCAGTCAGCCCTTCCCATAGCCCTCAGAGTCCTCCACACTGTTCACATCTTCACAACCCTGTCCTATTTTCCCCCCCCATGATACCTTCCCTGTTCCCGGCCTTCAATAATTGTGAACTGATAGTGACAAGCCTGCTAATAAGCTCATTTTAATGAGTTGAACAGGCACTTAATTGGAACGTCCGCCCAACCCGTCCCTTGCTACCGATGCGCCTTTAAAAATGGCATCGCGTTCTGGAGGTGCTGACCTTCAAGAATACAGTCTTTAAAAAGCACTCGCATCCATTCTCGCACTCAGTGAGCTTTGAAAATCTGGCCCCTGATCATCATAAATTGTCATGCAAAAGCCCACAAAAAGCCTGTAAGCAGCTATAAGCGTAATGCACAGCAAGTGTTGTTAGTTTGCACTGGTCTCAAAATCCAGGCTATTAATGTCTGTCTCTCATTGTTGAGTCCCCTCGTTTTGCCTCATGTCAAAATCTGCAGTAAATTCACAATTTTGTATTTGTTCATTGCCCAACTACAGATTCCCTGTGCTTTTGGGCTAATAACAGAAGAATGTAAACATATAGGGCTTTATTTCCAGCACATCATTTGCCCCAATAAGGTTGCCGTCAGGCAGGACAAGTCTTGTTGTATTCCAAGTTATAGAAGAAACTTTTGTGTGACAACAGTAACCTGCTTGCACATGTATTAAATCTGCATAACGGCAAAGGTACAGTTGAGAAATTTTAGTGCATTTTTTTCATTTGTTCCTGGGATGTAAGCATCGCTGGCAACATCAGTATTTGTTGCCCATCCTTAATTGCCCTTGGGAAGGTTGTGGTGAGAAGCCTTCTTGAACCGCTGCAGTCCATGTGGGGTAGATACACCCACAGTGCTGTTAAGGAGGAAGTGCCAAGATTTTGATCCAGTGACAGTGAAGGAATGGCGATATAGGTCCAAGTCAGAATAATGTGCGACTTGGAGGGAACTTGCAGGTGGTGTTGGTCTGTTGGCCTCGTCCTTCTAGATGATAGAGGTCGCAGGTTTGGAAGGTGCTGTCCAAGAAGCCTTGGTGAATTGCTGCAGTGCATCTTATAGATGGTGAATGTTGAAGGTGCTGAATGGGGTGCCAAACAAATGGGCTGCTTTGTCCTGGATGGTGTTGAGCTTCTCGAGTGTTAGTAGAGCTGCATTCATCCAGGTAGTTGGAGACTATTCCATCACACTCCTGACTTGTGCCTTGTAGATGGTGGATAGGCTTTGGGGAGTGGGGAGGCAAGTTACTCGCAGCAGAATTCCCAGTCTTTGACCAACTCTTGTAACCACAGCATTTATATGGCTGGTCCAATTAAGTTTCTGGTCATTGATAACCCCCAGGCGATTGGTGGAGATTTAGCGATGGTAATGCCATTGAACGTCAAGGGGAGATGGTTGGTTTCTCTCGTCAGAGATGGTCATTGTCTGGCACTTGTGTGGCGTGAATGTTACTTGCCACTTGACCGTCCAAGCTGAAATGCTGTCCAGGTCTTGTTGCATGCAGGCATGTACTGCATATTATAATTTGCATTGTATCCTGGCTACTGTGTTGGTTCTACTTGTATTTTTCTACTATGGCATAAATTTGGCAATATCACAGTACAGAGCAGGAGGAATAATCTGTGTATGTTATGAAAGTGCTTTGTTTGTAATATTTTTTGAGGACTAGTGTTTTAGAATTGTGGAGATGGATTCATTGGAGGACTGAAGTGATTCCATAGATGCTGGACTTCGCTTTTTTAAAGAGGTACTGGAAGGACTCTGTTTAAAAAGATTTACCGGATGTCACATTTCTTCAGCTAAGTAAACAACAGGTGCCTTCTGACTATGGGAGTTGTTTACAAGCGATGTGACATGCCAAGATTTATGGTGCTCAAGAGTGGGTTTCATTTTTCAATACTGTTTTGAGTCAGTTGGAGGTCAGCCTGCTAAGAGAGAAGCACCCAGCTCATCTTTCTCCACCTCTCTCAAACCCCTGAAAAATCCAGCATGTGATGGCTAAAATGCCTGATGCCGCATTTCTCCTGAGAAGCTTCCTCTCGACATCTCTTGAACAAACTGCTTCTGAAAAGCTCCCAGTGACCCGTTTACGTGTATTCGGATGCCAGACTCTATGCCATTTGGAACGTAACATATCATATCCTTTTTCTTCAAGAAGCAACAAGTACTTTGGCCAAAGCATCTTTATTTTTCCTTAAACCGGCGCGCACATTTGTATGTGTGTGTGTGTTCGGTATTTAGAAGGGAATACATATGTTTACTGTTATATGTCAAACTGCGTTAAAGCTTTGCATCTTTATTGACCACGTCTTGTTTTATGATAAATTAATACTTTTGTTTATTGAAGAAACCTGTTCGGTGGATTTTATTCTGAAATAAAAATAGAGTATATAATTGGCTGTATCGGTAACTGGGTAAACATTTAAATATATGTTGTGACCTGTGGAGAATTGGAACGAGAGAAAGACCGTGCACTCCTCCCGCCTTGGTCGTAATATATAATTGGGGGCTCTGAGCAGGGTAACCCAAAGTCAACGGCATGCAGTTGTAAGTGGGGTAATAATAATTTAAAAGGGGAAAAGGAAAGCACCTTTTTTTGTGCATTAGAGTAAAGTTTACACTACCAGAATGGCTTTGTCAGTTGCTGTGACCTTTCTGGAGATGGAGGATCTATGCTTGAGTGATCTGCAAATTTTAACCAAGGCTAGCGTAAAGGAATTGCCAGTAAAGTCAAAGTTAGAGTTAAAACCAGCAGCTAAGAAAGCAGACATAATTGAAGTAATAGCACACCATTGGAAATTGGAAGAAGGAAAAGGCAATCCAGATGGTGGTTCAGTTGAATTAGCTAGGATTCAATTGCAGATGAAGCAACTTGAAAGAGAAAAAGAAAGGGAAAAGGAAGAGAGGAAAAGGAGAGAGCATTTCAAAAAGAAATGAGAGAAAGGGAGTGAGAAAGGGAGTTCGAATTTTAAAAAAAAGCTGGGACTAAAACAAAAGGCTGGCTTTGACTCCAGTGAAAGTTTTGAGGAGGAAGAATCTGATTGCAACTCAGGATCCAGTGGAGAGCTATTTAAATTTGTGCAAGCCCTCCCAAAGTTTGAGGAAAGGGACGTAGAAGCATTTTTCATTTCTTTTGCAATGCTAGCTAAACAGATGAGGTGGTGAAAGAAAATTGGACACTGCTCATGCAAAGCAGGTTATTTGGCAGAGCTCATGAAGTTTATGCTATGCTTTCTGAGGAGGCTTCTGCTGATTGAGATGGCAAAAAAGGCTATTACCACTGCTTATGAGTTAGTCCCTGAAGCATATGGGCAGAAATTTTGGAACCTCGGGAAACAGCCTGGGCAAACTTATTTGGAATTTGAGAGGATAAAGCAAATTAACTTTGATCTTTGGATGCGGGCACTAAAAGTAGAGGCCACGTATGAGACCCTTGGGGAAATAATTTTCCAAGGAGAATTTAAAAATTAATTCCTTCTCTTCGTAAGAACCTATGTAGAGAACCAGAAGGTTTCAACAGCCAGACAGGCAGCTGAGATCGCTGATGCTTACGAGCTTGCTTACAAGCCCAAACCCTTTGTCCGCCACCCCCACAAACCCAAGAAGGATAGAAGGTGGGAGGGTGAAAAGAAGGCAAGTAGCTGGGGACAAGAAGGAACAGCTCAGAACGCCCTGGGATCTTCTCAGGCCAGAAAGGAAAATGCTGAGGGTCCAAGTGAGGTCTGAAAGCCTCAGTGTTCCTGTAAGGTGGGATACCTTCATGCAGAATACTGGAAGTGGTGGGGTAAACCTAAACCCATGGGACTTATTAGGGTATTCAAAGCCAAGGCATAAGCTGTAGCTCTGACTGCAGCTGTAAGGCCAAGTAAAAAAAAAGTGAGTGCAGGGGATGTGAACAGGAAACCTGAGAGTGATGGGGAATTTTGGTCAAAAAGAAAAGTAACTCCCTATCCCTCAAGTGAGGCAGGTTATCTTACAGTTATACTTAGGGATGGATACAGGAGCAATCTAAACTCTTTTGCTGGGGAAAAGCATAACTTTTCCATCAGAGTACGCATTGAATGCCAAGGTTTTAGTGAATGGTGTTGTTGGGGAGTATATACCTGTACCTTTGTATCGGGTGCACCTGGAGTGTGATCTAATGTCTGGAATGGTAATTGTAGAAGTTGTCCATAATTTGTCTGTAGACGGAATTGACCTACTGCTGGGTAATGATTTGGCCAGAGCGAAGGTAGTAGCTTCTCCGGTAGTCATGGAAAGACCAAATGAAGTCAAGGAGATGGAGCAGTTGCAGGAAAAGGTTACAGGAATTTTTCCCTCCTATAGTGACCTGAGCAATGGCTAAAAAAGTCCATTGTCGGAGATCAAATTGGCACCACAGACAGACAGCCGAATGTCTGAAACTTTCTTTGAGGAGTTGGATAATCCAAAGGAAATGTTCAGTAAGTTTTCTCTGATCAAGGCTTTGAGTTAATTAAAGTGGCACAATCAGCTCTAACCGAAGCTAAAGCAAAGGGAGTTTTGGAAGGCTACTATATTAAAAATGGGATTCTGATGAGGAAGTGGAGACCTCCTCACAGACCTGCGGATGAAGAATGGACGGTAGTTCATCAGATAGCGGTACTGTATTGCTGGGAAATATTAAGGATAACACATGAACTTCCTATGGCGGGACATGTAGGGATCCGGAAGTCCCAATCACGTATAAGTTGACATTTTTACTGGCCAGGTCTTTCCAAGGATGTGGTGCAGTTTTGTAAAACGTGCCAGATTGTGGGAAAACTGCAACCTGCCAAAAAATCTGCACCTGTAATTCCCATACCAGTTTTTGGGGAACTATTTAATAGAGTGTTGGTCGATTGTGTGGGACCTTTACCAAAAACAAAAGTGGGACATCAATATATACTGACTATCATGGATATGGCTACTCGGTTCCCAGAGGCCATTCCCTTGAGAACAATTTCTGCTAAGGTAGTGGTAAGAGAAGTTAACCCAGTTCTTCACTCGATATGGATTACCAGTTGAGATTCAGTCGGATCAAAGTTCTAATTTAATGTCTAAAATTTTTCAGGAAGTTATGAATAATCTGGGTATAACTGTTTAAGTCTTCAGCCTACCACCCACCGACATAAGGGGCTTTAGAAAGGTACCATCAGACGCTCAAAATGATGGTCAGGGCATACTGTCATGAATATTCCAATGATTGGGATAAAGGGCTAGAATTTCTTATGTTTACCACTGAGAGTTCACCTAATGAGTCTGCCATTTTAGTCCTTTTGAATTAGTTTATGGACATGAGGTAAGAGGTCCTCTAAAACTAATCAAAGAAAGGTTATTAAAACAGAGGGATGAATCTTCTGTGTTAGATTATGCATCTGTGTTCCGGGAGCGGCTCACAGGAGCCTGCAAAGTGGCTCAGGAACACCTTTTAAAGCTTCCCAAACAACTATGAAGAAATGGGCAGATAAGCATGCCAAGAACCAAATATTATAAGCCTATAATTGCGCAAAGATGGGAGGCAGGTCAGATGAATGGACAGAATATAAAAAACAGCAAAGAATGACTAAAAGATTGCTAAGGAAGGTAAAATTAGAGTACGAGAGAAAGCTAGCTAGAAATATAAAGACAGGTAGTAAGAGTTTCTTTAGATATTTAAAAAAGAAAAGAGTTAACAAAGTGAGCGTTGGTCCTATAAAAACTGAGTCTGGGGAATTATTAATGGATGATAAGGAGATGGCAGATGAATTGAACAGCTATTTTGCATCGGTCTTCACCATTGAGGATACAAATAACATCCCAGTATTAGCGGTAAGTCAGGAAATAGAAGGGAGGGAGGAACTCAAAATTACCATCAGGGAAGTGGTACTGAACAGATTGTTGGAGCTGCAGGCTGACAAGTCCCTGGGTCCTGATGGACTTCATCCAAGGGTGTTAAAAGAAGTAGCTAGTGAGATAGTTGACAGATTAGTTTTAATTTTTCCAAAATTCCCTAGATTCGGGGAAGGTTCCGTTAGATTGGAAAATAGCGAATGTAACTCCTTTATTCAAAAAAGGAGGGAGACAGAAAGCAGGAAACTATAGGCCAGTTAGCATAACATCTGTCTTAGGGAAAATGTTAGAAGCTAATTTTAAAGACGTTCTAGCAGGGCATTTAGAAAAATTCAAGGCAATCAGGCAGAGTCGACATGGTTTTGTGAAAGGGAAATCATGTTTATTGAATTTATTGGAGTTCTTTGAGGGAGTTACATGTGCTCTGGTGGATGTATTGTACATAGATTTCCAGAAGGCATTTGATAAGATGCTACATCACAGGTTATTGCAGAAAATAAAAGCTCATGGTGTAGGGGATAACATATTGGCATGGTTAGAAGATCGGTTAGCTAACAGGAAACAGAGTAGGCATAAATGAGTCACTTTCTGGTTGACTAGATGTAACGAGTGGTGTGTCGGGGATCTGTGCTGGGGCCTCAACTTTTTACAATTTATATAAATGACTTGGATGAAGGGACCGAATGTATGGTTGCTAAATTTGCTGATGACACAAAGATAAATAGGAAAGTAAGTAGTGAAGAGGACATAAGGAGGCTTCAAAGGGATTATAGATAGGTTAAGCGAGTGGGCAAAGACTGGCAAATGGAGTATAATGTGGGAAATTGTCCACTTCGGCAGGAAGAATAAAAAAGAAGCATATTATCTAAATGGTGAGAGGATGCAGAGGGATCTGGGTGTCCTAGTGCATGAATCGCAAAAGGTTAGTATGCAGGTACAGCAAGTATTTAGGAAAGCTAATAGAATGTTATTGTTAATTGCGACGGGAATTGAATACAAAAGTAGGGAGGTTATGCTTCAGCTATACAAGGCATTTGTGAGACCACATCTGGAGTACTGTGTACAGTACTGGTCTCCTTATTTAAGGAAGGATGTAAATGCGCTGGAGGCAGTACAGAGAAGGTTTACTAGACTAATACCTGGAACGGGCGGGTGGGCTGTCTGAGGAAAGATTGGACAGGCTAGGCTTGTATCTGCTGGAATTTAGAAGAGTAAGAGGCAACTTGATTGAAACATATAAGATCCTGAGGGGTCTTGACTGGGTGGATGTGGATGTGGAAAGAATGTTTCCTCTTGTGGGAGAATCTAGAACTAGGGGCCACTGTTTTAAAAATAAGGGGTCGCCCATTTAAGACAGAGATGAGAATTTTTTTTTCTCTGAGGGTTGTGAGTCTTTGGAATTCTCTTCCTCAAAAGGTGGTGGAAGCAGAGTCTTTGAATATTTTTAAGACAGAGGTAGATAGATTCTTGATAAGCAAGGGGGTGGAAGGTTATCGGGGGTAGGTGGAAATGTGGAGCAATCAGTTCAGCAATGAACTTATTGAATGGTGGAGCAGCCTTGAAGGGCTGAGTGGCCTACACTTACTCATAATTCATATGTTCGTATGTGCTTCAACCAGGGGATGAGTTATTAGTATTGTTGTCTTTACAGGGTGAACCGCTGAAAGCACGGTTCAGTGGACCATATAGAGTATTCAAAAGGATTGGTAAAGTAAATTATTTGATTTGACACCCCAGATTGTCGGAAAAAGAATCGACTGTGTCACATCAATATGTTGAAACACTATCACGACCGGGAGGCGGATAAGCATGCACAGGTAGTAGGGACAGTGAAGGATGAAAGGGATAATGAGTATGAGGCAGAAGGAGGCCTAGGCCATTCTCAAAAGATGCAGAACAACGAGAAGACTTAAGGCTACTCACAGCATTTAAAAGAGTTTGTAGGGACAAACCAGGATGTACAACCTTAACCATACATGATGTGGATGTAGGAGAATACTCTCTGAAAAAACAGTATCCCCATTGTTTAAGTCCAGAGAAAGAGGCCCAGTTGAAAGCAGAAATCCAATACATGTTGGAAAACCACCTAATTGGACCCAGTCAAAGCAGCTGGAGTTCCCCAGTCGTGTTATTGCCTAAACCTGACAGTTCAACTAGATTTTGTGCAGACTACAGAAAGGTTAATGTAGTAACCAAGGCGCACTCCTACCCAATTCCTCGCTTAGAATATTGTATTGACAGAGTTGGCAGTGCCACGTTTCTTACCAAAATAGATTTGTTGAAGGGATGCTGGGAAGTTCCTCTCACAACCCAAGCTAAAGAAATATTGGCCTTTGTCACACCAGATGGTCTTTTCCAATGCCGTGTACTGCCATTAAGGCTAAAAAATGCCCCAGCAACTTTTCAGAGACTAATGAACCAAGTGGTAGCCAGCGTTACTAAATGTGTGGTTTACCTTGATGATGTGCTGGTATACAGTGACACTTGGAAGGACCACTTGGAACAACTAGAAGCTCTATTTCAAAAATTACAGTCAGCTGATTTGGTGATGAACCTTGCCAAAAGTGAATTTGCAAAAGCACGGATAACCTACCTAGGCTATGTAGTAGGGCAAGGACAGGTGTTGCCAAGAACTGCAAAAGTACGAGCATTGATGGAGTTCCCTGCCCCTAAGACTAAATGAGAAATCATGAGGCTTTTGGGGATGTGCGGTTTCTACCACAGGTTTGTACCATATTTTAGTAATATAGCTGCTCCACTGATGCAATTGCTACAAAAAAAGAAAGTCAAGATAGTGTGGACAGGAGAGTGCCAAGCATCTTTTGAAAGGCTGAAAGCCATTTTGTTCAGTGAATCGGTTTTGGCTGCCATGGATTTTACTAAGCCCTTTGGGGTGGTGAATGATACTAGTGAGCTGGGGGTCGGTGCAGTCCTGTTGCAGGACGGTGGATTGGGCATAGAAAGGCCAGTGAGATACTTTTCCAGAAAGCTAACACGACATCAAGAGAGATGTTCAGCAATAGAAAATGAAACCCTGGGCTTAATATTGACTGTTAGGCATTTTGCAGTATATATCCGCCATGACTACCGAGAGACACTGGTATATACTGATCATGTCCCCTGACTACTATTTAAAGAATGAGGTACCGATGAGGTCCTCACAGACTGAGGGCCAGGAGTGGACAGTAGTTCACCAGTTAGTGGTGCCACAGACGTACAGGGGAGAAATATTAACAAGTGCCCACAAGATTACAGTGACTGTACATCCTGGTATACAAAAGACCAAAGCCTGCCATAAGACAGCAGTTGACTGGCCAAAACTCAAGGATGTGGTGGAGTACTGCAAGAGTTGCCATCGACAGGCAAACGAGGGACAATCCCTACAGTCACCGGTCCCGAAACTAGGTCGTACTTCAGGTGCACCCAGTGTACAGGTACAAACATACACTGCCCTCCAATACCATTCACCACTATTTAGGTGTTCACTGCACTCTCTGGGGGAAAGGCCAGGCCTTTTCCCAATAAAAGGGATCTGGTGGCCCCTGTGTCCCTGAGAATCACTATGGGCTTGCTTGCCCCAGACCGAGGGATATGGGGTTACTTTCCCTTCAGATACAAAACCCCGGTAGCCTTCAGGAATCCTATCAATGTTTCCTGCACTGGATGTAGTAAGCTTCCTGGGTTGCACCCTTACTACCGTCAAAGCCACAGCCCGGTCCGTGTTTTCCATCAGGCCCTCGTCTTCACTGAGCGGGTGTGCCCTGATTAACCCTACTGGTTTCCCCTTTAATTTCCAGCAGTCAGCTTTTAGATAGTCTACCTTGTTACAGGGAAGCACACATGTCTCCGGGTTTCACTCTTGGTTTTTGGCTGGAGGAGGGCCCCCTGTGTCTCCTGCTTTCCTTTCTCTTCCAGGACTGCCTAGGCCGATATCACTTTCCCACCCGTTGTCCTTTTCGGATTTGTGGGGGTGATCAGGAAAGGTTCTCCCCTGGAAAACCGACTTCTGGATTTAAGAAAATTCATTGGCCAGAACACTGCTTGCCGGGCTCCCTGAAGCCGCTGTTCCTCGACATGAGTTTTTCTTGAGAATGGCAGAGTTTTTAAAAATTCGTCTGACAGGATTACTTCTCTGAGAGTCTTGTAGCTGAGCTGTATTTTTAAAGCCCTCAGCCACTGGTCAAAAGCCAGCTGCTTGCTTCTTTCAAACTCCGGATAGGTTTGATCGGCATGTTTTTTGAAGGTTCTAAACTTCTGCTGATAGGTTTCGGGTACTAATTCATATGCCCCTAGAATAGCATGTTTGGTCAGTTCATAGTTTGATGAACTCTCATCTGGCAGCGAGGAATAGACCTCATGGACTTTTCAGTTATTTTGCTTTGCAGTACAAGAGACCAGGTCTCAGCTGGCCATTTTAGCTGCCTTTCCAGTTTCTCGAAAGACACGAAAAATGCTTCCACATCTTCCTCATTGAATTTTGGAATCAATTGGGTGAGTTTTAGCAATCTTGTACCCAAGCCTGAATTCTGATCCTCCATATTGGCCATTCTTTCACTTGGGTTACTCTGTCGTCCCCTAGCTAACTCAAGCTGCCGTAACACTCTTTCTTCCCATTCTTTCTCTCGCTCTCCTCTCTCACTTGTTCCATCTCCTGTCTTTGTTATTTTTCATGTTCCATTTGGAAGGCTCGCTCTTTCTCCCTCTCCTGCCTCTCTCTTTCCTCTAATTAAACTTTCCTTTGTTCCAATTCTATCTTTGCTAGCAGCACCCTGTCTGGGTCTGCTTCACACCCTGCTTCTGCTTCATCAGATTCAAGGGAAGAATGGCTAGCCACTAGCCTTAGGAGTTCAGACTTCCTCGCCTTGCCACGTACAGTGATCCCACACTGCTCAGCCATTTTTCTCAACTCCTCCAGAGACCGTGCTTTTAATTTATCCCAAGTTACTTCACCCCGGTTTGGAGAGCTACTTGCTCCAGTTGCAGACATGTTAGTATTCAATCCCTCACAACCACAAGAAAACTAGTCTTGATTTGCTCTTTTTTGATCGTGAACAATTTGGCTTCCACTTCTAATTTCCACTCGTTTGTCTGTGGGTAACAATCCTGATGCTATCACCAAATTTCAATTACGACCAGGTGAGCAATGTCTTGGGGTTTTTTGCTATCTTTACCTGGTATTATTGTAACAGGGTTTAATTTTTAAACAGTGTTTTGAGCTCCCCCTTTGTGTGAATCCTTGTTCATAGTTTCCAATTATAAGGCAAAGAACTGAGCACAAACAGGCTTTCTTTGGTTTAAAGCAGAAAGAGGAAATTTATTAAACCTTAAACTTAAACTCTAATATGGTTCACGCCTACAGATATATGACGCGCCTATGTTAGCATGCATACGCGATATAAACATGCAAAAATAGGGACAGAAAAGATAAGTAGAACAGTTTGAGGCAATATATTGTTACTGATTCTTGAGCTTGCTGTAGTTCTGTATTGAAGATATGGTCTTGCACATCGTTGGGGCCCAGTATTCGTCTTAAAAAGCCGCCTTCACACAGGAAATCTTTCTCTCTTTTAGTTTCATGTGTTTTCACAAGATTCAGTTCTGTGAGAAGAGATGAAGGCAGGAAGACAGACAGGAGAGGAGATGTTCTCAATTCCAGAAAAGGTCTTTACTCCATGAGCACATGGCTTTTTCCCTCGATTCCCTTTGTTGGGAGTTCAAATTCAAAAAAAACTCCCAGGTTGCCCTGCAGGTTAGTCATGTGACTAGTTCCTTATATGGAACAGTCTCTTCACATCCTTGGTTGGAGGTTCAAATTTCTGTCACAGGCAGTTAGCCATGTGATTAAAAATGGTCTGATCACTTCTGTGTATGGGAGGAACAACTGCTGGATCCCCGTTGTTTCAACATTGTCTGTTACCATGGAAATGTCTTTCCAGTCAGAGATTACAATTTTTAAAATTTCAATGTTCATGTGGTGAAATAATGTGTGCCTCAGTCTTGGCAGGTTGCGGTTCTCCTGACAGAGTATATAATTGGCCGTATTGGTAATTGGGCACATATTTAATATATGCTGTGACCTGTGGAGAAGTGGAACTTGAGAAAGACAGTGCACTGCTCCTGCCCCAGTTGTAACAATGCTAACAAAGTACCAAAGGGCAACTTAACAGCCATGGAACCATACCCTAACTTGGAGTCCAACCTATCAGGGAAGGGGAAGAGATGGGGGGAAAAGCATGGCAAGCTGATGATTTAATGATATAATTTTGGGCAAGGGGAGCAGTGGTGAAAGAATGAACAAAAGGGAATTAAATTTTAGGTTTTTTTCTGTTAAACTGCTTAATGCTTTTAGAAATAACAGCAAGTGCAGTATTAATTTTAAGATTTTATAGACTGAATCTTATATAGACCAGAACAGTGTCACGAAAGATCACAGGTCTTTGATAGTACTGCTTGAATTCATGTGTAGTAGCTCACATATGTCTCAGGGTGGCAGATGAGACAAATTTTATTAAGTATTTGTACAGCTGTGGTGACAGACATTCCTGTTGTGGACTCTGCTATCCAGTCAATCACTAATCACTGAAAATAGTTAGTTTTTTAGAACTCATATAGTAAAGTTATAGTCCGTATTCTGAAGCAGCCATGCATTGTGTAACTGCAGACATTTATTAATGTTTCTGTTGATATTTCCACATAAACAGGGTTATGATGAAGACAAATGTGGCCTAATACTCACCCTCCCTGAATATTCCAAACCTTCTCCAAACAAGACCACTCCGTGTATGCAAAATTTTAACACATTCCACCACCCAATTTGACTTCTTCTGAATCTAAATCCCCATCCCGTCCCCATGTTGCCTTCCCAATAATCCTCCCCAAGCTTCCCAATACCATTGTGCTTCCTGCTTGCGTGAGAAGATCTTCCCTGACCATTTAGTTGCATATCCTATTTAAAAACAAATGAAATTGAAACAACATATAAGATCACTAAGGCCGCGTCTACAGATTTCATGTGTACATATATATATACATGTAATTTGACCCAAAAATGCAGTTACCACTCACAGAATGTTGTCTAATAAAAATGCCAAAGAGAGAGTTTTTCTTGTTCAGTCACTGTAAATTAGTAGCCCTGGTAATTCAGTGTGCTAAATGCTAAAACACAAGTTTTGCAATGCAGAGTATCCTCTGACTCACTGTGATTAGCACCACAGGACAATTGGCTAGTTTATTATTTACTTATTCTTGTATGAACACACTTCCTTTCCGTCCGCTTCAAATGTTCATGGCTTTTGGTGCGAGGGTGGTGTGAAGTGAGAGAGAGAGTTCATGGGTTACATTTAGGGCTGCATTCTAAATTAATATGTTACAAGTGCAGTGGAGAAAGATGCAGTTTGAAATCATCTTGTGAGATAATTAATGCAGATAATTAAGAGACCTGAAGCTGAGAGAACACTTCGGGGCCAGTGATCATAGCCTAATTAGTTTTGTGGTCAGAATACTCGATGAGGACTAATTTACAGGGTTATGGGTAAAAAGCTGGGGTGCCTAACTAAATTAGACAGCTTTTTCAAAGAACCAGCACAGCCATGACAGGCGGATGGCCTCCTTTGGCGCTGTAAGTTTCTATGATTCCAAAATAAAATAGGAAAAAAGTCAAAAAGCCAATTTTGTGGAATGGGAAGGAACAAATTTTTAGAGGGATGGAATAGATCTCGCTCAGATTATGCGAGAAAGTTTGCAGATAAAGTCGAGAAAACTGTTGGAAATATCTAAGTACAAGATGACTAAATATAGACCAAAAAAATTCTCACCAGGAAGAAAAACTGGAGTTCTATGGATTGAAAAGGTGAGGTGAAAAATTTATTTTAAAATCAACAGAGCAGAATTTCAGAAGAAATACTAATAAAAGCAAAAAAAAAGTAGAAGGGCTAAGAGAGAATATGAAAGAAAGACTGATTTCCCTCTGCTGCCAAATAGCACCAACAAAATAGGCCTTTAGAACATTTTTTTTTAACTGCAGCTGATGGTGGTAATGGGTGAAAACCCTACTGGATGGGGCAACCACTTGCAAGACCTACACTGAAATTTAATAGACTGTATGGTCCATCTGCCTGGAATTGAGGGCAGCACCACCTGCTTGGAAGCAGTTTCAGATTTACTGTGGAGTAATCTGTATTCAATTGAAAGGAAATGCTACAGTACTCCATGTCAACATACAGGAAGGATGATGTTCATAATCCTTCTACTGTGGCACAGTTTGCCTATACTGCTGACACTGGAATCACCAGATAATCTCAGTTCAATCTTTTGTAGGTGTACATGACAACAGTTAAGGATTTGAATGTCTGGCCATGAACCTGTTTGCCTCCCCAAACAATCTTCAACTCTTGCATTTCTGCTGAAGGACATGGGAAGTTGCTGTATGGGTTTGCTGTTTGTACCTGATAAAAGATACAAGTAGAAACAGTTTTTTAAAATGTGTTCACAGGTTGTAGGCTGGCATCCCTCGTTGCCCTGAGAATGCAGTGCTGGATTTTATTGAACTGTTGTAATCCTTGTGCTGCTGCAGATTTTCCTTTCAATTGCAAACAAGGCCTTTGCCATTCGTGATCTTATTGTGGATGATTGCATAGACATATGGCTTTGACAGAAATAGTTCAAGGGTGGCAACACTTTGTCCCTTACTGAATCCTCCCCACCTGGTTATACTTTCTACTACCTGCTTCGCCCAAGCCGTCAAGTGGTAGCATGGCCGTGATTGCCAAATTGCACCTTCTTTCTTCGCCTTACTCCTCCGGTATTTTCTCTTCCTTCAAGCACCTCGCCATGTTCCACCCCTCTCACCTCTCCTTTATATTCATATTGTCTACTGACACCCCCCACCAAAAGTTCCTCACTAAGGTAACTTGTCTGCCTCTGCACTGAGCAACTGCTCGTGCTCAATGGTTTTACTCTTTATCTTAGCTCCTTTGCCTCCTGTTCTTTGAATTCATTGATTTCCTGTCTTCCCTAAATTTCTCCCTCCATCTCTTTCTTATCCATACTTATGGCCAGACCCTTGATCTTGCCATTTTTTTCATGGCGTCTCTATACCTGTGGAGTGTATCACAGACTCTGTGATCTTGGACCATTTCCTTGTATCCCTTAGGATCCACATCCACCAACCAATTCCACCGCTTTGTGTTCATCCCTATTAAAAAAAAAACTTGCTACCCAAATCTGTGCCCATCTTACTTGCAACTCCCTGTTGTATCTCTCCAGTTAGGTTTTTGTGTCTCCAGTTAGGTTTCCATCCTTGCCACAGCACTGAAACAGCCTTAGCCAAAATCACAAATGACATCCTCTGACTGTAACGGTGGTGCACTATCCCACCTTGTTCTCCTCCCCCAACCTCTCTGTGACAATTTTGAAAATGCTGGTCCCTTTAATTAAACAGGACTCATTTCAGTGTTAAAGAGCAGGTGATGCTCATTATAGTTTTGTATCTAAGGGTGGGGATTTTGCCCAGTTGGGGAGTTGCCTCTGGACAGAGAGTTAGTCCAGAAGGAAAGAGTGGGAACTGATGTTTGGACTGAACTATGAATTGCCAATAAAACAGTTGTGGATCAGAGACTCCCATCGGCTTCCTCATTTTGGTGACTGGACGTCTACTTGTTTAACATCTGCAGCCTTTGACACGGTCGATCACACCATTCTTCTTCAACATCTTTACTCCGCTGCCTAGCTCAGTGGTATTTCTTTCACTTGATTCCACTCTTATCTGATTGTAGCCCAAGCATCTCCAGCAATTGCTTCGCTTCCTGTCTGTACTCGGTTACCTCTAAGATCCACAATGATTTGTCCTTGGCTCCTTTCACTTCTTCATCTAGGTGCTGTGCCTTGGTGACGTCATCCACGTACATATGATCAGTTTTTACACGCAAGATGACCAACATCAGCTGCACCTCAGCACAATTTTCTCCAGTTAAACATTGGGAAGACTGAAACCACCTTTTGTGTCTCACCACCAATTCCATTCCCTCCTCAGACATTGTCTCAGGATGAACTAGCTTGTTGCTAATCTGGTTCTGTTTGACTGCAAGCTACTCTTCATATGCTATATTTATTTCATACTTTTACCATCACAACATCAATTGTCTGTACTTCTGCATTAACCCAGCTGCTGCTGAAACTCTCATTCATCTCTCCATCACCTCCAGACTCGACTATTCCAATGCCACCCTCACTGGCCTCCCACTCTCCACCCTCAGTAAACTCATATAAAAGTCTGCTGCCTTCTATACTATATTTTGCACCAAATCCTGCACACCAATCACTCCTATCCTTGCTGATCTGTAGTTCCCTGTGTTTCTAATGTAAAATGATCACCTTTGTGTTTAAATGCCTTCACATTCTTTCCCCTCTCTATACCTGCTCCAGTCCTAGAAGACCCCCACCCTCCAAACTCATGTTCCTCTGATACTGACCATCTATCCATCCTTCTCTCTCTTTCCCCCCCCAACCACGCCAACTACCACTAGTGGCCATACCTTTAGCCATCTGGACCTCATACTCTAGAGTTACCTCCCTAATTACATTGGAGGTGCTATATAATGCAGGTCATTGTTGGCGTTCCATGATAATGTGATTTGCGGAATTCCAGGATTTTGTCTCAGTAACGATGAAGGAATGATACATGTCCAAGTCAGAATGGTGTACTTTGGAGGGAACATGCAGGCACACATTCTGGCAATGAATCAAGTCAATGCTTCTACTGTTGCAGAACAGTAGATCTTAGTTGAGGACCAAACATTTGCATCTGAACTAAAATATTCCCACAGTTGGTGGCTTATCAAAAGGCAACAGTTGCTAAAACAGGGTTTTCAATGTGTACCATGATCATTTAGCTCAGGGTATCCATTAGTGGGTCTTCTCACATTTGAAAAAGTTTTCACTGTCGTCTTCTACCATGTTGGTTGAACCTTTCTTGTATGATGTCCTTTGTATTCTGCAGTACCTGCAATTGCTCTCTCAAGACCCAATTTTGTTTGCATTTAGTTTGTTTATTTCTGTCTTCCATGACACATTTATACTTGGTTCATTACAAGAACGGCCATTGGTCTTCTGTTTTATGGAAGCTATTTCAAAATTATGTTCAGCTATTTCCAAGAATATTCACTATTTCCCAAATGGGACCTTAATTTTTTTATTCCATTATTCAAATCTCTTGTATCATGTGATTTTAAGTCTGCTCAAAGTCATTGGACTGCATGTCTCCATTGTAGATGAGCCATTTTGATTTTGTCATTTTGACATGGCAGTCTTCAGGATTGTGTAGCAGTTCAACTCAAAATTTGCTTCCTAGTTTTATTTGTCCCATTGTTTTAACTGCCACCACATTACTACTTACTCCTCAAAGTCCCCGAACTTACATTGCTGCACCAGTGCTATTATAGTATTGCAGATATTTATAGAACCTTAAGTTATAATGTTTCTTACACACAGCAGTTGCTGAAATCAGTTACTTATTTCCAGTGGTGCAAAGAATCAAGAAAAGCTGGTAACCAAGCAGCCCATAAAAGACACTGTGCACTGCAATTATGTATATTAAAAAAAAAAATGAGAGGGTAAGTTGATCCCGAGGAAGCAATCGGCTTCCAATTGGGCTGCCATATAGGGTAATCTTTACATGTTCGTTAAATACTGCTGTGTTGATTTGACTGCTGCATATTATGATTCCTTATGATTGATTCTTAGGTTTGATTTATTGTGGTTCCATCATGAGTAGCCACCCTGCAACCAATTTATGCTATTTGGTATCTTCCTACGGTAGATGTATGAAGAAATTGTAGGATGGTTTTTATTCTTGGAATGGTATGCATGCTTCACACATTACAATACTGCCAAACTATTCTCTAAGGTCATGCAAGGGCATAGATTTTTTGGTGATTACAGGTATTGAATTATTATTTAGATTCAGGCCAAAATAAATTGGTGCAATTGTGCAAGGTAGCTAATCTATCTTGAACCTGGTGCAGTCATAAAGGAAACCATTTCCATGGAATAATTGTAGCTGGATCTGGTATGATTATTTCCAAGTTGGTGTAATCCTAGACCCAAAACTAATTTGGCATAAATCGTTGCTAAATTGGCAATTTCTAGGACAGCTATTATAAGAATGGAAAAATTCATACGTACCTAATTTAAGATGGACAGTTTTACTTACCATGTAGCTATGTACTGAGTGCTTGGTGTTAGCACCAGTTATCAAAAAAAGCAATATTTTTGCATTCCCCTTACCCTAATGGGCAAGAAAACCCAGAAGTGGTACTTTTGATTATTCATTAGGCATATAAAGCATTACCATAGAAAATGTCTGCTTTAATTCATAATGAAATTCTAAACATATTGTTAGGACCAGGTGAGAAAGGTGTCAAGGGGTCTTTTCAACCTTCACTTGATCTTATTGTAACAGGGTTTAATTTTAAATGCACTGTGTTTTGAGCTATCCCCTTGGTGAATCCTTGTTCAACACTTGAACCCAAGAAATGAACACAACCAGGTTTAAAGAAGAGTGAAATTTATTAAACTTGCTTAAACACTAATTTGGTTAACACCCATACTAGCATGCACAGGCGATACACACATACAAATAGGGACAGAAAAGAGCAGAAGAAAAATAAAGTAGAGGTGTTTGAGGCAGTCTCTGAAGGGGGTTTCTTGTTGCTGTTGTGTTTCCAGCTGGCCGTAGAGTCTTTGATTGTAGACAGCTCTTACTTTTCGTTGGGGCCCAGTATTCTTCTTAAACCTTGTTCACGCAGGAGACTTTTCTCTCTTTGAGTTTACTTGTCTTCCATGGTTTCCGAAGCTGGTGAGAATGAGATGAGAGTAGTCAGGAGAGAGGTCTTTTCCAGTCCAGGAGCAAACAGCTTTCTGAGTTCAAACCTCTGGCAGGTGCAAATTCAAAATAAACTCCCAACAGTCAGTTAGTCATATGACTAAACTGGTCTGACCACGTCTGTTTATGTTTTCAGCTATTTTAGCAGTTAACCTGGAATGCTTCAATGTCTAGTAATATAAAGTCCACTGTGGATTAAATTGGAGCAGGGAGTATCCCCTTTGTCCATTCCAAGTACTGTCTGTTACTATGCAAATGTCTTTCCAGTCAGGGGCTTAGCAATTCCTTGTGATAGGCCCTCTTTTCTTCACAGCCACAATTTTAAGTTTTAATGTTCATGTGGCAAAATAATGTGTGCCTCAGTCTTGGCAGGTGGGGGCCTGGGTGACAACATGTATCAAGAACACATTTAGAAATTTTCTATAGATAATGAACAGCAAGAACCTTTCTTTCCTCAACTCCCTACCCCTGGAGGGTTCCAGATCTGATGTTCGGCCTATGCTAAATTAATTGATCTTAGTCAGGTTGCATTGGGGACACTACAGATAGCCTCAGTGTCTTTTGACTAGGGACAAGTAAAATAATCCAGGATTTCCACTTGTAATTGTCAGTTAGTGACCATTTGCTGGAAAGTACTTGAGTGATTGCCAGATGAAAACAGAATTATCTTTGACTATGATCTTCCCTTTGGTAAAATTGTCTACTGGCATTTCTTGTGAAAACTCATTCACATGCCACTCTGTTGAAGTGCTGGGAAGCTGTCCGTGCTCAGGTATCCTAATGCTTGCATGTGTCGCACTTAAAATATAAATCATAAATTTAAACCAAGGTTTTTGGAACATGCAAAAGGAGGACTCTGCGCTTGTTCTTTAGCTATTCAACACACAATATTTAGCTTTAGTGATTTCAGTAACTACAGATTCTGTTTTGTGAAGCATGTACCTTAATTCAAGTTGTTTCTGGCTGTCCTATATCAAAGAAATGCATGCATGTATATAAACGGTTGTTCATGATGTTAGGCTGCTTGTTAAGCATAGACAACGCTTGAGTAAAGCAGAGTGAAAGTTTTAATCAACTATTTAAGGAAATAATTTTTAAAATCTGTTTTAGGATATTATGATTTGCCTGTTTCTGCAGGTTAGGCCAAAGACCCTGATTCCAGACAGCCTCTCAGTCACTCTGTGCCGTGACCAGACTTCCAGTCAGCCTCAGTCTCTTCAGAAGACCACTGTAGTCAGCATCAAGAACCCAAGTCCCGCTCTTCCTAATGCCATCAACACTGTCAACCATTTGCAGACACCAACTGGCCAAACACAAAGTTTTGCAGAGTCACCATTGGTCTCCACACCAATCAGCAGTGCTGGCGTGGCTTTTGCAATCATTTCTGCTTCGCCAAACAATGGCAGCTCCATGAGCAGCAATACTGTCTCCCTGACCAGTGACACTATCAGTGTCCAACCTCTTCTACTCAGCACAGACAAGGTAAGGGACAGCTTTTGAAGAAAATGTTTGACAAAGGGAAAATAAACAAATCTGGTACAGTCAGACCAGACTATAATATATTTGTATGTAATCCAGAGATAAATGAATCCAGTTCCAATCTTGCGGTGTTCTAATTTATTGCATTGCCCTTTCTGCATCCTCAGTCAATGGTATTGTTTCCCAAGTGGCTATCAGGCCGATTTTAAATTACAAAACACTCTCAAATGCATCTGCATGGTGCTCATCAATGACATCACTGGAATGAACTAACAGTAAGAGAGGCTCTCCATGAGTGCAATAAAATTGACCTTTTATGGAAAATAATGTTTTTTTTTTAAATTTTGGAATACATACGAATATACAAATTAAGAGCAGGAGTAGGCTACGCGACCCTCGAGCCTGCTCCACCATTCAACAAAATCATTGCTGATCTGATTGTAACCCCAACTCCACATTCCCACCTACTCCTGTAACCTTTCACCCCCTTGCTTATCAAGAATCTATCTACCTCTGCCTTAAAAAAATATTCAAGGACTCTGCTTCCACTGCCTTTTGAGGAAAAGAGTTCCAAAGACTCACGACCCACAGAGAAAAAATTTCTCCTCATCTCTGTCTTAAAAGAGCGACCCCTTATTTTTAAACAGTGATCCCCTAGTTCGAGATTCTCCCGCAAGAGGAAACATCCTTTCCACGTCCCCTCAGGATCTTATACGTTTCAATCAAGTCGCCTCTTACTCTTCTAAATTCTAGCGGATACCAGCCTAGCCTGTCCAGCCTTTCCTCATAAGACAACCTGCCCATTCCAGGTATTAGTCTAGTAAACCTTCTCCAAACTGCTTCCAACACATTTACATCCTTCCTTAAATAAGGAGACCATTACAGTACTCCAGATGTGGTCTCACCAATGCCCTGTATAACTAGCATAACCTCCCTACTTTTATATTCAATTCCCCTAGCAATAAATGATAGCATTCTATTAGTTTTTCTAATTACCTCTGTACTATTCTTTTGTGATTCATGCACTAGAACACCCAGATCCCTCTGCTTCTCGGAGCTCTGCAATCTCTCACCATTTAGATAACATGCTTTTTTTATTCTTCCTGCCAAAATGGACAATTTCACATTTTACCACATTATATTCCATTTACCAGATTTTTGCCCACTCACTTAACCTTTTTTATATCCCTTTGTAGCCTCCTTATGTCCTCTTCACAACTTACTTTCCTACCTATCTTTGTGTCATCAGCAAATTTAGCAACCATACATTCGGTCCCTTCATCCAAGTCATTTATATAAATTGTAAAAAAATTGAGGTCCCTGTGGCACACCACTTGTTACATCTTGTCAACCAGAAAATGACCCATTTATGCCGACTCTTTGTTTTCTGTTAGCTGGCCAATCTTCCATCCATGCCAATATCTTACCCACTATACCATGAGCTTTTATTTTCTGCAGTAACCTTTGATGTGGCACCTTATCAAATGCCTTCTGGAAATCGAAGTAAAATATAGCACAGCACATGTTACTTCTTCAAAGAACTCCAATAAATTGGTTAAACATGATTTCCCTTTCACAAACCCATGTTGACTCTGCCTGATTACCTTGAATTTTTCAAAATGCTCTGCTATGATATCTTTAGTAATAGCTTCCAACATTTTTCCTATGACAGATGTTAAGCTAACTGGCCTGTAGTTTCCTGCTTTCTGTCTCGCTCCCTTTTTGAATAAAGGAGTTACATTTGCTATTTTCTCATCTAATGGAATCTTCTCCGAATCTAGGGAAGTTTGGAAATTTAAAGCCAACGCATCAACTATCTCGTTCGCCACTTCTTTTAAGATCCTAGGATGAAGTCAATCAGGACCTGGGGACTTGTCAGCTCGCAGCTGCAGCAATTTGCTCTTTACAACTTCCCTTTTCTTGAGTTCCTCCCTGCCTTCCATTTCCTGACTTACATATATTTCTGGGATGTTGCTTGTATCTTCTATAGTGAAGACCGATGCAAAATACCTGTGCAATTCATCTGCCATGTCCTTATTTTCCCTTATTAGTTCTCCAGACTCACTTTCTATAGGACCAATGCTCACTTTGTTAACTTTTAAAAATATCTATAGAAACTCTTACTATCAGTTTTTATATTTCTAGCTAGCTTTCTCTCGTACTCTAATTTTTCTCTCCTTATTAATCTTTTATTCATTCTTTGCTGTTTTTTTATATTCTGTCCAATCTTCTGACCTGCCACCATCTTTGCACAATTATATGCTTTTTCTTTAAGTTTGACACTATCTTTAACTTTTTTAGTTAACCACCGAATGAGGGACTACATTGGAAAAAGTATTCTTCCTTCTCCCTGTCGACTTCCCTCCCTGTTTAGCTACATGGAAGAATTTGCATCATGTAAATTCATAACCATTATCTTTGCAGCATGCAGTTTCTTGGTCTGGATAACTTGATCACTACAGTTCTTAACAAAATGTCTTGTCTCAGCGCAGAATGAATGATAGCACATTAGTCTGCTTTTCCAGTCTAATATTCCCTTCCATGGCTTTTGATGGTGATGCTGCCACAAACTGAAACATCTAGGGAGAGTCACAGCTTGCCATTACTAGAAATGGTTGGCAGCATTGACTGCACCCCAGTAATTGAGTTGGGAAGGAGTGGGTAGAATTAAAACAAAATTGCCAAAATCATTAAAAAGAAGGAAATTTTAACTTTTTTAGGAATATATAAACAGAATTGTTTCCACAGTGCAGCATTCATTACAACAGTTTTGTTTAAGGAACCCATCAATCAAAAGTGATTACTTGCTTTTATGTAGCACTTTAATGCGATAACATATCCCAAGGTGCTTTACAAGAGCACTAGCAAACAAAATTTGACACCAAGTCCCATAAGATATTAGGACAGATGACCAAAAGCTTAAGGCAGTAGTTCCTATGGAGCATCTTAAAAAAGGAGGGTGAAGTAGAGAGATGGAGAAGTTTAGAGAGGGAGTTTCAGAGCTTAGGGCTAGTCAGCTGAGGCACGGCTGCCAATGGTGCAGCGATGAAAATTGGTAATGCATAAGAGAAGTGCAGAGATCTTGGAGCATTGTAGGGCTGGAGGAAGGTACAGCGATAGGAAGGGGGAAAACCTATGGAGGGATTTGAAAACCAAAATGAGAATTTTAATATGGAGGCTTTTCCGCAATGTTCAGCGAGCATGAGGGTGAGGGGTGAACGGGATTTGGTGCAAGTTAGGATGCGAGCAGCAAAGTTTTGCATGAGCTCCAGTTTATGGAGGATGCAGGAGAACATTGGAATTGTCAAGTCTAGCAGTAGCAAAGGCATGAGTGAGAGTTTAAGTAACAGGCGAGCTGAAGCAGGGGCGGTGGCAGACTAAGTTACGGAGGTCAAAGTAGGCAGTCTCAGCGATTGAGCGGATAGGGGTCAGATATTCCTATGGGAGTCAAGTAGGACAACAAGATTGCAAGCGGCCTGGTTCAGCTTCAGATAGTGGCCAGGGGAAGGGATGATCCGTGGCGGGGACCAAAGACAATTCCCAATATTTATTTGGAGAAAATTTCTGTTCATTGAATACTGGATGGTTCATAAGCTGTGCAACTTATTCATTCTGTACTGCTGCATTCTCCAAACTCCATTATTAGAGTATTTGATTGGATCTATGGACATACTGAGTCATTTTCAGTGCAATAAGAGTTCTCCATAGCACTGTTCTGTCAACTGGAGAATACAACATGTAGTGGACAATGTTTAATGAAATCTGAGTTCCATTTTTACTGCATGGTATTCGAGGTCCTATAGTAGTGTTTTGGGAATCAAATTTGATAACTGATCATTTTTCCATGGAAACGAAGATGATTATTATATGGTTCTTAAGGCACGTATACTTTATTAGCGCAGGATAGAGTGGAAGATAGTGGGAAGGTGTTTACAGTTGTAGGTAGGTAGAACGTGAACATAGCATGGGAGAAAAGGGGTGGAATTGGAAGGCTTTGTAAGATTTAGCATTAGTGAGGTGGGTGCTCTGTTGATTTAGGTCACAGAGGGGTGGATGCTACTGGTTTTTATGGAAGTGCAGTGGTGGTGCTCAATTTGGTAATACTGCAGAAGTGGCGTTAGGTTTGGTAGAGTGGGTGATGGTGCTGAGTTTGATTTGGCCAAGTTGGCATATGCGCAGTTTTATACAATGGGAATCTTGACTGCAAAGTTTGGGCTCTATAGCACTGGTTGTTTTGGTGTGACCAATGCCATTTTAGAACCCAAAAGGTTTTCACGCTGCTTTCGCTCATATCTGTCGCAGAGCATGCCAAACACTATCTTGATGAGGGCGTTAGCACAAGCATGATGCATACACGCGTGAGGTGTGCAGAGCAGGCAGATCATGATGTCACTCTTCATGTAACACTGATTTGACCCTGGTGCTGCCATTTTGAACCTCGCCTCTTGTTAACAACCTCTCAAACACATGTGCAGCTGTGTATTTTTAACCGCTAGAAAGACCCCCTACCAACTCAATTTAAAGAGATCATTAACAAATTGGAGCTTAGTTGCTGATGATTTTTTTCTGGTGTTTTGTGGAGTTGCTGACAGTTGGTGAAATCAGCAGCAAGTGGTGCTGCACATGGGGAAGGCATTGCTTAAGATCATAAGAAATAGGAGCAGGCCATTTGGCCCCTCAAGCCTGTTTTCTGTCTTCCTCTCTTGAATAGAGGTATTATATTTGCATTTTTCCAATCTACTGGGACCTTCCCACAATCCACTTCCCTTAAGACCCTAGGATGCAGGTCATCAGGTCCAAGGGACCTTTTGGGCTTTAGTCCCATTTTTTTTCCTAGTACTTTTTCTCTGGTGATAGTGAAGTTCTTCCCTTCCTTTTGCCTCTTGATTTTCTACGATTCCTGGGATGCTTTTTGTGTGTTCTACTGTGAAGACAGATACAAAGTGCTTGTTCAAAGTCTCTGCCAATTCCTTCTTTCCCATTATTAGTTCCCTGGTCTCTTCCTCTAAGGGACCAACGTTTACTTTAGCTACTCTCTTTTTATATATTTGTAGAAGCTTTTACTGTCTTTTTTTTATATCTCTTACTAGTTTACTCTAATACTCTTAATTTCTCGCTCTTTATTTTTTAAAATCATCCTCTGCTGGTTTTTAAAATTTTCCCAGTCTTCTGGCCTACCACTTATCTTTGCAGCATTGTACACCTTTTCTTTGAATTTGATACCATCCTTAACTTCCTTAGTTATCCACGGATGGTGACTCCTTCTCTGTCTTTCTTTCTCAATGGAATATATCTTTGTTGAGAGTTATGAAATATCTCCTTAAATGCTTCTCTACTGTCTTAGCTTTTAATTTATTTTCCCGGTCCACTTTAGCCAACTGTGTCTTCATACACTTGTAATTGCCTTTATTTGAGCTGAAGACACTTGTTTCAGACCCAAGTTTCTCATCCTCAAACTGAATGTGAAATTCTATCATGTTATGATCACTCTTACTAAAAGGATCCTATACTATGAGGTCATTTATTAATTCTGTCTCATTAAACATAACCAGGTCTAAAATAGCCTGCTCCCTGTTTGTTTCCAGGATGTATTGTTCTTAGAAACAGTCTCTTAAACACTCTATGAACTCATCTTCCAGGCTACCTTTGCCAATTTGTTTAGTCCAATCGATATGAAGATTAAAATTGTCCACGATTATTGCAGTACCTTTCTTACAAGCCCCATTATTTTTAGATTTATACTCTTTCCTACAGTGTAGCTCCTATCAGGGGGCCTATTAATTACTCTTCCCAGTGACCTTTCTCCCTTTGCTATTTCTTATCTCCACCCAAACTGATTTTACATCTTGATCTTGCGAACCAAGATCATTTTTCACCACTATACTGATCTCATCCTTTATTAACAGAGTTACCCCACCTCCTTTTCCTTCCTTCCTATCCTTCTAAAATATCAAAGACCCTTGAATATTTAGTTCCCAGACTTGGTCACCTTGCGATGGCTGTAATGTAACGGCTATCATATCATACCCATTTATTTCTATTTATGCTTTCTATATATCCATCTTTTTACGAATGTTACATGCAATCAGATAAAGAGCCTTGAATTCTGTCATTTTTTCCATATTTCCCTACTCTGACCTTATTTGATGGTGCACTCTTATGTTTGTTTGCTCTTTCCCTTCCTGTCACACTCTGGTTATCATTACCCGTATCACTACCCTGAATATTGCTTTGATCTTTCTTGTTACCTTTCTAAATTTCCCCTCACCTGAACCCTTCCCTTCCGTCCCCTGCTATTTAATTTAAAGCTCTGTCTTCAGCCCTAGTTATATGATTCGCCAGGACACTGGTCCCAACACAGTTCAGGTAAAAGCCATCCCAACAGTACAGCTCCCTCTTTCCCCAGTACTGGTGCCTGTGCCCCAAGAATCGAAACCCATTTCTCCCAAACCATTGACGACGTTATTTAATCTATGCTAATTTGCGCTTGGCTCAGATACTAATCTAAAGATGGATTTTGTGCTACTTACTCCTTATTCAAAGCCTCCTGTAGTTATACTAGCTGGAATTTCAGAGACATGAGTCAGGGCCTGCTGACTAGGGAACCAATAGTAACTAGCTACCTAATTAACTGTTCAGTTGACACGAGCAAGCAGCTTGATAACCACTAAGATTGAAAGAAACTACAATTTAATGCTAAAGTTAAGGTTAAATGCGAAATGCAAACTTGACTAGATTTTAGAAAGAGATCAACCTTTGAGATTCCCATACTTACCAAAATCCTGAGTTCAACACTGTCTCAGAGGACTCAGTCGAGCTAGACTTCATGCTACATTGCTTGTGAGCATTCTGAGCACATCAATTATGGGGTCTATGGTAGCAATCTCTTTGGGCTGTACCATGAGAGGGACATAGTGCAGATTCAGCAAATAAAAGGACAAGATGCTACCTCCACCTGTTGTGTGATTTAAGAGTGATATCCCTTTAAGATCATAGTATGCTAATGAGTTAAGTACCAGGACACAGTCAGGTGACTCAGAGCCAAAGTCACACTGCAACTATAACACCTAGTGGCAAGTTCAGTAAATAGTTAGCTCTGTACTGTATATAATAGTTAGCTGTAATAAACCTGTTTTGAGATCTTCAACTAACTGGACTCCAGGCATCACATTTATGTTGCATCTGACAACATAAAGGAACTCATTACATGGTGGCAGCTGTGGTGAGAAAACAAAGTCTAGGTTTCAAGACCACAGGCAAAAACAGCCACTGGAGAGGAAGTTTAAAAAATACTGGCTCAAACAGGAAAAAAAACCACACTTCAAGCTGTAGAAGACAGAGTTCAGAACGACAGGCTGCAAGTAAATCGAGTGAGTCACAGTGCCAACAGGCGAGGGATACTGTTTTTGGAAAAAAAAGCTTTGAAGTCCTTCAAAAGATCGATTCTTTTTCAAAAGCTCTGAAGTGCTTAAAATTTCTTTTTTTTTTTTTAAAGCCTCCTTTTAAAAAAAAAAGCAGAATACCCGACTCCCCTCCCAGGCTGATTGAGGTTGGTTCCATTACAGGAGGTGTCTGTTAGAAAAAATGTGGGAAAACCCTGATCTCTGCAGAACCTCATCCATTTAACAAAAGTTTTTTAAAGAACGATTAAACCACTCGAGCCTGAATAACAGCTTCCATTCACAAAACTGCAGTTAAAAAAAAAACTCTCAAAACCAGTCGAGTATGAACTCTAGCAGCTAGTGAACAGCAATGCAAACAGACCATCTTAAGTGCTACAAAAACAAACTCTATTTTTGAAAAGATATTGAACTGCCTATTGGACAGCTGTGTAAACATAACAGGCTTAGTGCTGGAAGCAAGATAAACACACAGCACTAGCAAACACCTGCTCCTGTTAATCAAAGCACCAAGCCTAAGTAACTGCTTCTTAAAGGGGAAGCAGTGCAGAGTCATAGAACAAGTCTTAAAGCAAGTATTAAGCAAAGGAACAGCAGGAAGATGGATATCAAATTTCCCAGCATGAACTGGAAGGCCATGGATATCCTATCTGTGTTCCAACTTTTCAAACAATGAATGCAGTTATGCTTTATAGACCAAGTAATTGTAGAAACAGGCTGCAAAAGTACTAATAGCAGTTGGAAATGAGGGATTACATAGAATCAATACCTCTGGCTTATCTGAAGAAGACCAGAAAGATCCTACAAAGATATGGAAAGTGTTGGAAGATCCGCTCTGAATACAAGTAAATTTTAGAATTCACTGCCTAGAATTGATGTCCTATAGACAGCAACCACAGGAATCAGTAGACCAGTTCGTCAGTAGATGCCATAGTAAGGGCAATGACTGCGACTTCTCAGAAGCTGAGCTATCAAACTGAATAATGGAGCTGGTGATTGCCTCAACACCCATTGAAGCATTTCAGAAAGACCTCTTGGAGAAAAAGAAAAGTCACAGCATTGATGCGCTGCTTGAAGATGGCAGGAAATACAAAACCATTGTAGCTGGACACAGCAACTGCAAGCACTACATGAAGCCAACAGTGTCGGCACGATAACCAGGTCGAAAAGATCAAACAAGCTATGTGCTAACTGTGGTTGTTCCCACTCACGGCAAAGTTGTCCTGCATTTCAAGATCTGTGCAAGGAGTGCGGTGCAAAAAGACACTGGGCCCACCTATGCAAGAAATCTGGCTCCAAAGACGCAGCCAGAAGTCACAGTAGGACAGCAGCAAACAGAAGAGAGGTGCAACAACAGGGTAACAGCAGCAAAAGAAAGCACCAGAGACCTACATAAACGCAAGCCGATACACGAGATCCATAGTGAAAACCTGAGACAAGACTCCGAGAGAAGCAATTCTCAGTCAAAAGATGAGCAGGCATTCCACATTGTAAACCTGACACATCATGTTGATGAAGCCAAGCAACTGGAAGCATTCACCACTATTAACATCATGTGCCCAAAGAAGGCTGGCAAACACACACTTAAGGTTAAGATTGACACTGGCGCTAGTGCAAATATCCTACCAGTCCGAGTCCTGAAAGATATGTACTGGAATCGTTGGAAATCAATCATACAACTGACACCTGCCAAGTTATCTGCATACAACGGGCTACCCATTCCTTGCAGTGGCACACTGACAATACAGTGCAGCTGTGGCAAGCTGATATGGAAATCACAAATATTCTATCTAGTAGACATGAACAGACCAGCAGTGGCAGAACTACCAGCATGTAAGAACCTCAACATTGTGACCATCCACGAGGTCACCAAGGTACCCACTACAGAAGAGACCAAAGGTACCCACGTTGAGTCGGTCCACGACCTGCAACAATATACCCGGGCAGGTTCGACACCATTGTAAATTTCAAAGGCGATGCCGTATTGCACCTCAGAGAGGATGCAATTCCGTCAATAGATCCTCCCAGAAAGTGCAGCATGCACATACAAGAAAAGATTAAGCACGAATTAGATGCTATGGAATGCAATGGCATCCACCGTGTGCATCATCACACAGACTGGTTCAGCTCAATCATATGCATACTGAAAAAGTATGGAGTAATCAGGGAATGTCTAGATCCGAGGTATCTAAACCTCTCCCAAAAGAGGTGCCCCCACAAGATTCTGACATGAGAGGAAGTTTACAGGGACCAAATTCTTCTCCCAGTTGGATGCTAAACATGGTCAGTACACCTAGCTAAGGAATCTCAGGAAGTCACCACCTTAAAGACACCATTTGGAAAATATGCCTTCCAGAGACTTTGGCTTATCTGTCAGTCAAGATCTGTTTCAGCAACATGTGGACAGAATTATCGAAAAAGTGCCAGGCTGCATATGCATTGCCGATGGCATTGTGGTAATGGGCAAAACCAAAGAAGAACGTGATCAAAATCTCCATTCAGTGATGGCAGTAGCTCGTAACAAAGGGCTCGTTTTGAACAGCAAGAAGTGCCAGGTGAATGTAAGTCAGAGCAATTTCTTTGGCTGCATCTATTCCGGTTGTGAAATCTGTCCTGACCCAGGCAAAATCGAAGATGTAAGGCATATATCCACCCCACAAGACAAGGAAGACCTCCAGAGATGTCTTGGATTTTTCAACTTCTTGGCACCATACATTCCAAATTTTTCTGACAAAGCATCATCGCTGAGACAGTTTTTAAAGGAAGACATACCATTTAAATGGCAGGAGGACCATCAGCATATGTTTGAGTCTCTCAATCAAGCATTGTCAGTAGAAACCCGTACCCTGCCAACCCAAGGAAGAAGACAGTTCTGGAAGTCGACGTCTCACGGAAAGGGCTAGGAGCGTGCATCCTACAGGATGGCAAACCAATTTGAATTTGGGTCCAAATGTTTATCCTCAGCACAGTCCAATTACTCAAACATAGAGCATAAGACACTTGCTCTCTGGTATTTTGGATCACTGGGTTCCACACCTACCTGTTTGTAAGCAGTTCATGGTAGAAACTGACCACAAACCACGAGGTGATCTATCGCAAACCATTGACAAGCGCACCACCTCAATTACAGCGACTCTTAGTGAAAGTACAGGGGTACGACTTCGACGTCTGCTATAAATCAGGTACCAAAATGGTCACCTCAGATTCCATTAGTCCCTTGGTCCAAAACTGACCTATTTTCCGTTAATGGAGAAGAATTTATCTTAGTCACTGACTATTTTTCCAAATTTCCAATTGTTAGGTCAAAGACACTTTGTGTGCAATATTCAGTCTATTCGGTGTACCTGAAGAAATCATTTCTGACAATGGGCTGCACTATACAGGCAAACCTTTCAGGGATATGTGCACCAAATGGAGCGTGAACCATGTGACATCCTCACCGCATTACCCAAAGTCTAATGGTCTCAGCAAGCAAACGGTTCACACAGTCAAAGCACTTATCCTGCCATGCTCCATCTCAGAACTACACCTATAGATATGGGCTTACTGTCACCAGCAGAGATAATGTTTGGCAGACAAGTGCGGGCAACTCTGCCAAGCTATCATCTGTCCAAGTTCTCCAAGATGCAGGAGACACTGCTCGAAAAACAGGGGAGAATGAAGATGGTGCATGACTGACATGCAGGGGTGGAACTAACTCAGCTACATGTAGGGCCAAAGATCAGGGTCATACGCCCCACAATGAAAGCATAGTTGCCTGCAGAGGTGTCTGGAGTGTGCGGTGAGCCTAGGTCCTATGAGATTACAACATCTAGAGGAGCAATGTTGAGAAGGAACCGAAGCCAACTGAGGGAGGTGTGTAGTACTCCAGTTGTGCACGGCGGACTCGAGGGAGCACTCTTCGACAGTGGGGGTGTGACAGAACAACAAGACGGCAGCCAAAGCATTGACAACATGGCTGTAAACCCTGGACACCCAAGACAAGCCACGTCCCCAGAAGTTCATATCCTAAACAGATCTGGAAGAGTTGTCAAACCACCAAAACGATATATGGAATCTTAAGCTTCTGCACATATAAATTTCACAATCTCTATACCCATGTAAATAATTTTATCTAATTTTGTGTTATTTTACTTTTAGCATACGAGACTTTCCTTTGGAAAGAAAGGGCATGCTGGATGATTGCCTTTAAGATCTTAGTATGCTAATGAGCTAAGTGCCAGGACACAGTCATGTGACTTGGAGCCAGAGTCACTCTGCAGCAATTACACCGAGAGGCAAGTTCTATAAATAGTTAGCTCTGTACTGTATACAATAGCTGTAATAAACCTGTTTTGAGATCTTCAATTAACTGGACTCCGGGCATCTCATTTATGTTGCATCAGACAACATAAAAGAACTTCTTACGCCATCTAAGCCAGGAGCAGTGTGTTTGGCGTCTGCGATTCAAAAAGGAGCTGGTCACAAAATTCTGCCATTTCTTGGAACCAGACCTTTAGCCCGAGAGGAGGGTGAGGACACCACTGCTAGTGAAGGTTACTATAGTCCTCAATTTCTTAACATCTGGATCCTTCCAGGCTGGAACAGGCGACATGTCTAACATCTCCCAGTTAACCATCCATGACTGGATCAAAGAGGTGACGAAGGCTCTTTATGCAAGGAGAGAAGACTTTATTGTCTTCTCTCTGAGCAGAGAGAAGCAGACGGAGTGTGCACGTAGCTTTGCCAAGATAGCAGGTTTCCCCATGGTGCAGGGTGCCGTTGACTGCACACATGTGGCTTTGCAGGTTCCGCACATCAATGGTGAGATGTACCATAACAGCAAAGGTTAACACTCGCTGAATAAGCAGTTGGCATGTGGCAACGCTCAGTACATCATGCTGGCAAATGCCCCCTATCCTGCCACAGTCATGATGCATTATAAAATAAATAAAAATCTAATATCCCATGCAATACTCAACTTAATCACCTTTGGGCATACTCTTTGTGCCTGTTTTACAGATGTCTTTGTGTTCCTAGTGTTCCTACAGAGTGCTACCCCGTGGCTGCAGCGTGGCTGTTAGAAGGCTGCTGTCTTTCCATGGGGGAGACTGCAGATCGCCTTGCAGGACACCCTCGAACAGCTCTGGGCCCCAATGGCCTGGCTTTGGACTGCACCATTTCAACATGGGCAGCTTGGACAACAGCAAGGGAATTGGTGGAGTGCTAACATGAGTGCTGTCATCCTGAGAGAGGACAGCAGGTTCGAGCTCCATGGAACCACTGCCACTAGCCCGAGGCGAGGCCTCAGCAGTCTGAATAATCTGCTGGTACACACATTGCTGGACTGCTGTGAGACCCTGAAAGCTCCTTTTGAGCACTGTTATCTGCAACCCTGAAGGCAGTAATTTGAGCTTGCATGGCAACAAGCTGACATTTCATGACCTCAGTCTGAGCTTCTAATGCAGAACTCAAAGATTGGTGGCTTCTACTTGTCCAACAATTGAAGCTAAGACATTGGCCCCCAGATGCTGTATTGTGGTCAGCTGCGCAAGTACTCTCATGAAGTTGGCCACCACTTCCACACTGGAAAGGATGGGCTGCAAGCTCTGCATGAAGCCCTGTGCCAAGTTCGAGCCAGACTCCTTCATGCTGCTCGTCAGTAACAGCAGTCTTTCTGGGGCCAGACCTCAAGCATTTCTGTGTGTATGCCCATCAGTCTTTTTTTATTATTCGCCCTATAGAAGTGCTCATCTGAGTCCCCTGCTGCAGAACTTCCCTCTGAGGAGTTGGCACCTATGCTATCCTCTCCCCCAATCTTGTCTGCAGTCCACCAGTGTTTCGTGTGCAGATCCCACTTATAAGCTACCCTTTCAATTTTGCATAGTGCCAGCATATGAGCTGGTGCCTGCAAGTGTGAAATTGAGTGTTGCTGTTTCTTCAGTGTTAAATTCCAGAAAGCTTGTTATCGAAGGATAATGCTGGAGCTTCTATTTACTCAGTTTCACTTTTATTGTGCACAAAGGATTACAAACACGTAGCTCCTCACTCAAAACCTTCTCCAGTCTCAGTGAGTGTCTGCTTATAAGTGCTCAACTAAAACCCCAATTAACACCCTTTACCCGCATATGATCAAACCATTGACACACAATTAACAGATTCCCTTCTTTCTTTTTACAATACAACTTGGATTAACATGCTCAAAGAACATTTCAAAATAAATTCCATATTATGCACAAGGTATTAACGTGCTCAAAGAGCATTTCAAAATAAATTCCATATTGGGTACAAAGAATTACATTGTGAGACGACCCTCCTCTAGCACCTCTAGCAATTGCTTTGTCCTCGCATTTTTTTTTGTTGAAACTATTGGATAGCTGATGACTTGCATCTACCCATTTAAGTTTGGAGAATTTCTTTCTCTCCAGCATTTGTTTCAATCCAGCAAGGCCAATACGTAGCCTTTTCTCACTGACACTTTTTATAGAGTGTATATTGTCTCACAAAGAACAATTATCCACATAACGTTCAATGGGTATCCTATCGTCAGTATGTCCCTTGTTCAGAATTTCACCCAAAATATTTGACAAATAGAACCCCATATCCACTGCCTCCACAGTGTTTCCGCAGCTAAAGTGCTTTTAACCACCCGTTTTATTTTCTTAGCTTCCCAAGCTAAAGGACAACATATCCCATTTTCGCCTATCAAAAATATTATGAAGCCAACTGCACTCAAATACCCATCAGCAAGATTAGCCTGTGAAGCATCACTAAAAATTACTAGCTTCATGTTCTTTGGGTCACCTAACTTCAGTACACATTTCTCCAGATTTAGTTTTTTCAGCGTTTTATTTGCCCTTAAAGCATTCTCAATTTTTGGATGTTTCATCATCGTGCTTAATTGCAGCATATCAAAACTAACATCAGATCTAATCTGAGAGCCCAACCAGTTTAATTGACCCACCAGGCTTCGCAATTGCTTAATCTCTGGTTTAGATAGATCATCATCTTTCTATGATGACTTAACATGATTAACCAGGATGGAAGTAACATTCTCTAAGTAGGATTGTTGATTCAGACTTATTCCAGACTTCGTCTGCTTAATATCTAAACCAATATATTAAAAGGCCCCACAAGCCTGACTTCCAATCTTAAATTCTGCCCTAATCTTATTAATAACATATTTCTCAAAATCTGCAGTGCCACCCCATAAGAAATCATCAATGTGCATCATGAAGATGCCTGAAAATTTCCCTTTATGATGCCAATAAAACATTGCGGGATCTGCTTTGAGTTGAACACAACCAATTTTCAACAAAACAGATCTCACCAAGAAATACCTCACCCTGGAAGCATCATTGAGGCCATAGACACATTTGTTCAGTTTCCATAATTTTCCTTCTGTATCTGCTGCCTCTTTAGGTGGTTTCAGGTACACATCTCTCTGAAAAGTATCACCTTGCAGAAATGCAGCTTTTATGTGAATGGATCTACATTCCCATGAATATGTGGCCAAAAGGATTTTCAAGATTACTTTTCCAGCTGTGGGAGAGTCCACTCGAACATTGGTATCACCCAATTGCTCTTCAAAACCCCGCGCAACTAACCTCGCTTTAGCCTTATAAGTTCCATCGGAAAGGACTTTTGCAGTACAAATCCATCTATGTGATAAGACTGACTGTCCCCTATCTGATACCTCCGAATAAACTCCAAACTCTCTCCAACTCTCTAATTCCTTATGTTTTGCTTCTCTTATTAGTTTATCTTCAGGTTTATTGGCAGCCACTAAAACTTGACAATCATGAGGACTTCTACTTCCAACGCTGGTTAAGCTGCAGCTGGAGAATTGCGTACAGTTCTGGTCGCTTTACAGGAAGGACATTATTGCTCTGGAGAGATTACAGAGGAGATTTACAAGAATTTTGCCAAGGCTTGAAAGTTGCAGTTATGAGGAAAGATTGGATAAGCTCGGGTTGTTTTCCTTAGAACAGAGGAGGCTGAGGAGTGACTTAATTGAGGTGTACCAAATTATGAGGGGCCTAGATAGAGTAGACAGGAAGGACCTGTTTCCCCTAGCAGGAAGGTCAATTACCAGGGGGCACAAATTTAAGGTGATTGGCAGAAGGATTAGAGGAGACATGAGGAAAAACTTTTTCACCCAGAGCATGGTGAGTGTCTGTAATTCGCAACCAGGGACTGTGGTGGAGGCAAAAACCCTCAATTCTTTTAAAAGGTACCTGGACATGCACCTGAAGTGCTGTAACCTGCAAGGCTATGGACCAAGTGCTGGAAGGTGGGATTAGATAGGGTGGCTAGTTTTTTTGGCCGCGCAGCCACAATGAGCTGAATGGCCTCCTTCTGTGCCATAATTTTTCTATGGTTCTAGTTCTATTCCGAGACCACCCTCTAGCCTTCATTTCATTGTGGAATCTATTCAAACTGCAGCCTCTTTGAGCAGTTTGTCTTTCAGCACGACTGCTAGATCTCCCTTGCACTTTATCGGGGGCTATTTCTCTACTACGTGATGTTTCCTTACGCAAGAGTCACTTCCAGAACCATTATCAAAACTTGCACTGCGCTTTCTTACCCTCCACTCTTTCACCCCATTCTGCCAGTCCATGGCTCTGGCTTCTTGGCTATCATCTTGAATCTTTAATCAATATTTAAACTTTCCTGTAGTTTTTCCTGCACGTCCCACAATTGTTGCATCCCTCCATGGAATATATGTCACCCAAGTACCTATTCGAGGCAATTGGCCTTTGGATGCGATAGTTCTTTCCTGAGCATCATGATCGGTTACGTTACTATTCAACTCTTGATCTTCCTGTGCATCAGGACCTTCAGCACAAAACAAAATAAGTATTTGAGGTACCTGGTGCCTCTTTTTCTTCTATCAGCTGCTCAGATTCTGAGAATTTGCAATCAATCCGGATTAATCGTGAAGAATGAACCTTAACAGTTTGATTTCCATGCTTGATAACTACTGTCTTACCATCTCTACCGATTACCTTACCCAGGGCCCTTCCATTCCTTATGGCCCTCTCTTTTATAGTTGACCAAATCTCCTGAACTAAAATAAAAACAAGAAATGCTGGAACCACTCAGCAGGTCTGGCAGCATCTGTGGAAAGAGAAGCAGAGTTAAAGTTTTGGGTCAGTGACCCTTCTTCGGAACCTGGTTTGGTGTGCTTTATTCTGGGGGACAAATAAAGTGTTTGATTTCTTCGGTAGGTGGGAAACTTTATTTTTGATATGCTGTGACCTGTGGAGAAGTGCGACTGAATTAACAGTACATTTTTCCCGCCTTGGTCATAACACAATCTACCTTTAAGTGGTGCGGGTCTTGCATGACTAAGGGCCCCTCAGTTGAGGCATACAGCCACTCAACAGCATATTCAGCACTGGGCTGCACCGCGCAATCATAATTAGTAGGCAGCACAAAGTTTACATGCTGCCTGCATTACTTTGAACGGGTGCGGGTTAATTGCGCATCACCATTCCACGCCTGATTTCAGGGGCTATCCAGTTTTGTCCACCCATGTCATACAACAGTCAGTGTATTCTTGGACCCACTGATTTATGGTAGGAAAATATGTTGGGACGGATGAGCAGGAAGGTGGAAGGAGCAAAAAAAATGGTAGTGTGCAGAAAGTCAGGGAAGATGTGGAAAATGCAATGTGTGAACGGCAAGTGGTGGGAAAGCATCAATGTGTGGAGAAATAGATGAAGGCATTGGAGTGTGGGAATGGAGAAGGTATGGCATTTGGAATATGACGTAGAAGGGAGTTGTGAGTAGCGGTAAGCACTCTGCATTCAGTATGGGAATTGTCAAAGGTGGCAGCAAAAGTTGGTGTAAGAGAACAAGATGTTAATTGTATTTTAATTGGGTGTTCAATTGTATTCAAGTGGTGGGCATTAACTGGGGATTCACCTGTGCGTATATATAGGAGAAGGCTGAAACTGTGGTTGTTGGATTGCAGATACATATGTAATGTGTAGCCCTGTAAATAAAAGCTTCTAAATGTATAAAGACTAGGCTCAAGTTCTATCCTTCACCACCTGGCTGTTTGAATTGTTACATGGTAGTAAAGAATGGTTGCCTAAAGGTGAATGTTGGAAACCATGCATTTTTCTTCAGACATAAAACTAAAATCCTAGTGGCTATTGTGGAAAATGGAAGAAAGCAAGTTTAAATTGTCAGGGTATGATTATTCTCCAGTGTTCTTGAAGCATGTATCATATGACCAGTGGAAGAATGAGCTTGATATGTGGACATGGGTTACTGCTCTATTAAAGAGAAAAGAAGGTGTGGCATTGGCATTGTCACTTCTTACAGGAAGTAAAATCAGAAGCAAGATTTTTTCCTGAGATGGATACCATTCAGTTGAATAGTGATGAAGGTTTGGACTTTGTAAACTGATTAAAATCTACAAGAAAGATGATCTGTTAAATGCTTATAAGACCTGGTCAGAATTTGATAGATTTCGGAAAACGAATGAACACTCCATGGAACAATATATCATGGACTTTAACAATTTGTATAAAAGATTGATAAAGTTCAATTTGGGGAATCAGTAGATTGGTACTAGCTTTTAAGTTACCAGATTGTGGTACAGTATCTCCTAGATAAGCAACTGGTTCTACCTGGTGTTCAGTTCTCGGAGAAGAAGACTCTGGACAAGATTTAGCGTTTCGGATCGGGTCTTTGACTTTGAGGTCAAGGGGGGGTCCTGATCTCGCACTGTGTCCGGAACAGTCACCGACCTCGACTTTTGCCTGAAAGGCCAAATAGTGGCCAGATGACATGCTCTCCATCCACTTAAGGATGGCAGGCAGGTTCTCAAAACTGGAGGGCCAATAGGAGAACCTCCAGCACAGAAGGAGCTGAAGCCTGCCATTGCAAGTATGGGACAGAGAGGGCACCTCCATCTTGAAAGCCTGCCTGGAACACTGGCTCCTGGTCTGCTGCTGATCCCTGGCCTTAATTGGCCTTTTAATTAGCTTAATAAACTACCCACCGCTTGCAGCCGTTCCACCCCTATCCGGCATCCAGCAAAATTGCCCATGGCAGGATGCCAACATGCCAACTGCCAGTGCGCAATTATACACCTGCCCACCTCCATTCTCACCCCCATATTGGGGCAGAAATCCTGCCCTCTGTTGAATCAGATGTCTGCTGCCTTAAAACAAAATCTTGGGAAAGCCTTCATGGAACAAATGAGACATTCCGCTATAGCACACAGAATGGAAGATTTCGAAATAGTCCAGATACTAGATGCAGGCATCAATAGAACGGAAGGATTAAAGATGAGTCGAATGGTGATGAAAGCACGTGTAACTAAACTGGTTTTATCAGAAGACGATTAATAGGTGCTTTAGATGTGCCTCAAAGTATCGTTATGCATTGAATTGCCTAGAGTGAAGAGACAGAGTCTTTGAAATGACATATCATGAAGATAATTCTGAAGAAGAGGATGATGAATTCAAACAAATTCTATTGGCCATGAGTTTTAATCCTGTGACGAATGTACTAGTTGCAGACTCTTTTAATTCTGTGGTATTGGATAGTGCATGCACGTCAACAGCATGTGGGGTATATTGGTTAAAACGTTAGCTTGATTCACTAAGTAGTGATGATCGACACAAGGTTAAGAAACAAAAAATTACTACTTGCTTTAGGTTTGGCAATGACAACAGCTTGAGGTCACTAAAAAGAATTCTAATATCATCTAAAATAGCTGGAGTAAGCCATTTTATAAGCACTGATGTAGTCTTTAGTGAGATATCTATGTTAGGTAAACCTTCTATGATACAGGCAGAAATGAAACTGGACATGGAGCATGATAAGGCAGTCATTTGGGGGAAATCAGTTGTTCTGTAGTTTACCTGGTCAGGACATTATTGTATTTCCTTAACAAAATTTAATGTTTCTCATCAGAGTGTTAGACGAGTATTAATGGCATCAGGTAATAAGGGTAAGAGAGGAGAAAAAGCAAGTTGCCTAAAGTTACATAGAAAATTTGCTCACCCTACTTGTCAACGGTTGAAAATCCTGCCAAAGATATAGGTGTAGTTGTTGAATGTACAAGGCTAAAAGAAGAGATTAGTGAGAATTGTGAAATCTCTTAAGTAGTATCGAACGATGCCCCCATGTCCTGTTGTATGCCTGCCATTGGCACGTGACTTGAACAAGGTAGTTGCCTTGGATCTAAAACTATGGGACAAAGACAGAAATGTTTTCATCTTACGTTGTATTGACCTGGCTATTAAATTTAGTATTCTGTACTAATATATAGTAAGGATAAGTTATCATAGATAAAATAATGGAGAAATGGCTAGGGACTAGACTTGGGACAACAGCAATGTTTTTGACCAAAAATGGAAGTAAATTTGCGAATGAGTTCCGAGATATGTGTGAGAATATGAATATCGTTGTCATGAATACAGCAGCTGAGAATCCATTTAGCAATGGTCTTTGTGAAAGGGATCATGCTGATTGATGAAATGGTGTGTAAAATTTTGGCTATTGATCAGAGTAGAAATTGTCAACTGCCCTAGTATCAGCAGTTCATGCAAAGAATTCTCTTCAAACGATTGGACGATATAATCTTTACTAACTAGTTTTTGTGATCCTCCTTTTCTGGAAGGCACCATAATTAGTTGCATTTTTTTCTGAGGAATTAAATGCTTTGCATGCAAGGAGACTGGTTTTTAGCAAGGCTAAGGTATCCAAGAAAATTCATAGAGCACTGAGGTATAATATTAGACCATTTCAGAAGAGTTCAATTCAGGAGATTTGGCATACCATAAAAGAGAGGGTCATAAGGAATGGAAAGGCCCTTGTAAGGTTATAGGTCATTATGGTAAGACAATACCTGTCAAGCATGGCAATCAAACTTTCAAGGTTCATTCCTCATGATTAATCGGAATCAATCATAAAATCTCAAATTCTGAGCAGCTGTTTGAAGTAAACAAGGTACCTTATACATCAAATGTTCATGTTATTTGTGATGAGGGTCCTGAGGCACAGAATGTAGTAGGTCATGGGCTGGATAGTGGTAAGTAGCATGGAGTCTAGTTCTACAGAGTACTGTTTCTACTGAGGACTAAGCTCGGGGAATTTGTTAAGTGACGGAAGAGGTGCCATTCGGGTATTTAAAAAAAAAAGCAATCCCAGAGAGGGAGCGAGACCCGAGAGCTGAGGTCTAAAGGCTCAAAAATTGATCAAAATTAATAGTTTCTACTGGCAGGGTAGGGATTTTGAAGAACCAAGACAGCATGGAGTGGGCTTCGCCAACAGAAACTCTTTGCTCAGCATGATAGAGCCACCTTCAGATGGCTCAGAACACATACTGTTCATCTGACTGCTCACCGCCTCTGGTCCAGTACACCTACTCAGCATCTATGCTCCAACACTCTGCTCCCCACCTGAAGCTAAAGACCAGTTCTACGAGGAACTCCATAATATCATTAGTAGCATCCCCAATACCGAACATCTGTTCCTGCTGGGGGACTTTAATGCCAGGTTGGGGCCGACCATGACTCATGGCCCTCCTGCCTTGGGCGCTATGGCATTGGAAGGATGAATGAGAATGGACAGAGACTGCTTGAGTTGTGTACCTATCATAACCTCTGCATCACCAACTCGTTCTTTCACAATAAACCCTGTCACCAGGTTTCTTGGAGGCACCTAAGATCACGTCGTTGGCACCAGCTGGACCTCATCGTCACAAGGCGAGCCTCTTTAAACAGCGTTCAAACCGCACGCAGCTTCCACAGTGCGGACTGCGACACCGACCACTCCCTGGTGTGCAGCAAGGTTAGACTCAAACCAAAGAAGCTGCATCACTCCAAGCAGAAGGGCCACCCGTGCATCAACACTGGCAGAATTTCTTATCCACAGCTGTTACAAAAATTTCTAAATTCACTTGGAAAAAGCCCTTCAAAACACTCCTACAGGGGATGCAGAGACCAAGTGAGCCCACATCAGAGACGCCATCTATGAGTCAGCTATGACCACCTATGGCAAACGCGTGAAGCGGAATGCAGACTGGTTTCAATCTCACTTTGAAGAGCTGGAACCTGTCATAGCCGCTAAGCGCATTGCACTGCTGAACTACAAGAAAGCCCCCAGCGAGTTAACATCCGTAGCGCTTAAAGTAGCCAGAAGCGCTGCACAAAGAACAGCCAGGCGCTGCGTAAATGACTACTGACAACACCTATGCAGTCATATTCAGCTGGCCTCAGACACCAGAAACATCAGAGGAATGTATGATGGCATTAAGAGAGCCTTTTGGGCCAACCATCAAGAAGATCGCCCCCCTCAAATCTAAATCAGGGGACACAATCACTGACCAACGCAAGCAAATGGACCGCTGGGTTGTGTACTCCAGGGAGAATGTTGTCACTGAGACCGCCCTCAATGCAACCCAGCCTCTGCCAGTCATGGATGAGCTGGACGTACAGCCGACAAAATTGGAACTCAGTGATGCCATTAATTCTCCAGCCAGCGGAAAAGCCCCTGGGAAGGACGGCATTACCCCTGAAATAATCAAGAGTGCTAAGCCTGCTATACTCTGAGCACTCTACGAACTGCTTTGCCTGTGCTGGGATGAGGGAGCAGTACCACAGGACATGCGCATATCATCACCCTCTATAAAAACAAAGGTGACCGCGGTGACTGCAACAACTACCGTGGAATCTCCCTGCTCAGCATAGTGGGGAAAGTCTTCGCTCGAGTCGCTTTGAACAGGCTCCAGAAGCTGGCCGAGCGTGTCTACCCTGAGGCACGGTGTGGCTTTCGAAAAGAGAGATCGAACATTGACATGCTGTTCTCCCTTTGTCAGCTACAGGAGAAATGCCGCGAGCAACAGATGCCCCTTTACGTTGCTTTCATTGATCTCACCAAAGCTTTTGACCTCGTCAGCAGACGTGGTCTCTTCAGACTACTAGAAAAGATAGGATGTCCACCAAAGCTACTAAGTATCATCACCTCATTCCATGACGATATGAAAGGCACAATTCAGCATAGCGGCGCCTCATCAGACCCCTTTCCTATCCTGAGTGGCGTGAAACAGGACTGTGTTCTCGCACCTACACTGTTTGGGATTTTCTTCTCCCTGCTGCTCTCACATGCGTTCAAGTCTTCAGGAGAAGGAATTTTCTACCACGCAAGATCATGTGGCAGGTTGTTCAAACTTGCCCATCTAAGAGCGAAGACCAAAGTACGGAAAGTCCTCATCAGGGAACTTCTCTTTGCTGACGATGCTGCATTAACATCTCACGCTGAAGAGTGTCTGCAGCATCTCATCGACAGGTTTGCGGCTGCCTGCAACGAATGTGGCCTAACCATCAGCCTCAAGAAAACGAACGTCATGGGACAGGCCATCAGAAATGCTCCATCCATCAATATCGGCGACCATGCTCTGGAAGTGGTTGAAGAGTTCACCTACCTCGGCTCAAATATCACCAGTAACCTGTCTCTCTATGCAGAAATCAACAAGCACATGGGAAAGGTTTCCACTGCTATGTCCAGACTGGCCAAGAGAGTGTGGGGAAAATGGCGCACTGTCACGGAACACAAAAGTCCGAGTGTATCAAGCCTGTGTCCTCAGTACTTTGCTGTACGGCAGCGAGGCCTGGACAACGTATGTCAGCCAAGAGCGACGTCTCAATTCATTCCATCTTCGCTCCCTCCGGAGAATCCTTGGCATCAGGTGGCAGGACCGTATCTCCAACACAGAAGTCCTCGAGGTGGCCAACATCCCCAGCTTATACACCCTACTGAGTCAGCGGCGCTTGAGGTGGCTTGGCCATGTGAGCCGCAGGGAAGATGGCAGGATCCCCAAGGACACCTTGTACAGCGAGCTCGCCACTGGTATCAGACCCACCGGCTGTCCATGTCTCCGCTTTAAAGACGTCTGCAAACGCGACATGAAGTCCTGTGACATTGATCACAAGTCGTGGGAGTCAGTTGCCAGCGATTGCCAGAGCTGGCGGGCAGCCATAAAGGGGGGGCTAAAGTGTGGCGAGTCGAAGAGACTAAGCAGTTGGCAGGAAAAAAGACAGAAGCGCAAGGAGAGAGCAAACTGCAAAACAGCCCTGACAACCAATTTTATCTGCAGCACCTGTGGAAGAGTCTGTCACTCTAGTATTGGCCTTTATAGCCACTCCAGGCGCTGCTCCACAAACCTCTGACCAGCTCCAGGTGCTTACCCATTGTCTCCCGAGACAAGGAGGCCAAAGAAGAAAGAAGAAATACTAGATTCTAAAAGAGGGAGTAAAGGTTTTTCTTTTTAGATCATGGGTAGGCAGCTGAGACCTGTGCTTGCAATTCTTGTGGTATGTGGGAACTTCAGGATACTTCATGTATCATGGAGGACCACGTGTGTAGGAAGTCTCCAGCTGCTTGAGCTTAAGCTTAGGATTTCTGAGCTTGAGGGGCAGCTGGAGTCACTGCGGAGCATCAGGAGGCTGAGAGTTTTCTGAATTGTACGTTCCAGGAAGTGGCTGTCCCACAAGCAGAGAGAGTTCAGGATAGTGGATGGGTGCCATCCGGAAGAGTAGGAAGTGCAGGAATCCTCAGGTGTATTCCACTCTCAAACTGGTACTCCGCTTTGGAGACTGCTGGGAATGACGACACCTTGAAGGAATGCAGTCCACACCATGGCACCAATGAGCAAGGGACTGCACGGGAGCGGGGTGGGCACAGTAAAGTGTAGAAATGCAGTCGTTATAGGAGGTTCAATAGACGGGGACAAAGACATTTTTGTAACCGTCAGCATGAGTCCCGCATAGCGTGTTCCTTCGCTGATGCCAGGGTAAAGGACAACTTGGAGAGGGTGAAGAATATTCTGCAGGGGGTGGGGAGTAAGCCAGAAGTTGTGGTATACGTCGGTACCAACAACATAAAGAGGGCAGGTGTTGAGGTCCTATGGTCAGACTTTTAGGAGCAAGGGAGGAAATTAAAAAGTCGGGCTTCGAAGTGAGTAATCTCTGGATTACTCTTAGTGCCACGTGCCAGTGAGAATAGAAATAGGGAGGATCAATGCGTGGCTTGAGGCGTGGTGCAGGAGGGATGGCTTCAGATTCTTGGGGCATTGGGGTCAGTTTGGGGACAGGAGCACCTCAACAGGACTGGGACCAATGTCCTCTTCGGGTGGTTCACTTGTCTGGTTGGGGAGGCTTTAAATTGGCAGGAGTTTGGGCACCAGCATATAGAAAGAGAAAAGAGGATTAAGGTGCATAAAGGAATAAGTGTATTGGATAATACTAGAGAAGGAAGTAGTACCATATTAGATTGCAGACTAAGAAGTACTATAAGGAATGCAAAGACAGATTTGGAATGCATGTATGTAACTGCACAAAGTGTGCTGAATAAGGTTGGTGAGCTACAAGCACAAATAGCCCTGTGGGAATGTGATGTAGTGGCAGTAATGGAAATGTGGCTTAAAAATGGTGAGGACTGGGTGCTTAATACTCACGAATACAAAGTGTTCAGAAAAGATACGGAAGGAGAAAAGGGAGCTGGGGTGGCAATACTGATTAAGAAAGATATTGCAGTGTTCAAAAGGGAGGGAGGATGTCCTTGAGAATTAAGAAGCAAAAGAGGTATAATCACGCTACTGGGAGTACTTTCTAGTACTCCAAAATAGTGAGAGAGATAGAGGAGCAAATCAGGTAAATCATACAGATGTGCAAGAACTATGAGACTTCACTTACCCAAATATTGATTGGGATAATGTTAGAGTGAAGGGAAAGGATGGGGAGGAATTTATGAACTGTGTTCAGGAGATCTTCCTTGACCAGTATGTTATCGGTCCAACATGGAAGGAGACATTGCTGGATCTGGTGCTGGGGAATGAGATGGGCCAAGTCATAGATCATAGAGAGATACAGCACTGAAACAGGCCCTTCGGCCCACCAAGTCTGTGCCAACCAACAACCACCCATTTATACTAATCCTACATTAATCCCATATTCCCTACCACATCCCCACATTTCTCCTACCACCTACCTACACTAGAGGCAATTTACAATGGCCAATTTACCTATCAACCTGCAAGTCTTTGGCTGTGGGAGGAAACCAGAGCACCTGGCGGAAACCCACACGGTCACAGGGAGAACTTGCAAACTCCGCACAGGCAGTACCCAGAATTGAATCCGGGTCACCGGAGCTGTGAGGCTGCGGTGCTAACCACTGTGCCACCCTAAGTCGATCAAGTGTCAGTGGGAAAACACTTGGGTAAGAGTGATCATCGTATTATAGGTTTAGATTAGTAATGGAGAAGAACAAGGAACAATGTTAAGTAGAACTTCTAAATTGTAAGAGGGCTACCTTCATTGGGGTGAGAAGGGATCTAGCCAGGGTAAAATGGAACCAAAGTTTGAGAGGAAAACCTGCAACGGAACAATGGGTGATTTTTAAGGAGGAGATGCTTCAGGTACAGGCCAGGTACATTCCAACAAGAGGGAAAGACGAGGGAGATAGAGAATATGATGAAACAAAAAAAGATGGTGTTGGATGCCGATCAGGTGAATTCTTTAAGCAAGGACCAGGCCAAATACAGTTCAGTTGAGAGGGGTAGTGAAAAGGAAAATAATGGAGAGCTAACATGGGTTTGTAAAAGGCAGATCATGTTTAACTAATCTAATTAAACATTTGATGAAGGAATCGAGAAGGTTGAAGAAGTGAATGCAGTGGATGTTGTCCATATGGATTTTAAGAAAATGTTTGATAAAATACCACATGAATGGCTGATTCGCAAAATTAAGGTTCATGGAATAGTAGGGTCAATGTCAGCTTGGATAAAAAAATTGGCTTAAGGACAGAAAACAGCGAGTCATGTTAAATGGTTGTTTTTCTGACTGGTGGATGCTAGACAGTGGTGTTCCCTAAGGGTCAGTGCTGTGACCATTGTTTTTCTTAACATATATAAATGACTTGAATATTGAGTAAAATTTCAAAATTTGCTGATGATACCAAACTTGGAGGTGTGGCAAACAGTGAGGATGTTATCAATTGACTACAACAGAACTTAGAAAGGCTAGCAGAGTGTGCAGACAAGTGGCAGAATTTAATACAGAGGAGTGTGAGGTGATGCATTTTAGCAGAAGAGATAGCAAGAGGCAATATGTACTTAATGGCACAGTTCTAAAGAGTGTGCACAGACAGGGGTTCATGTGCATTGATCATTGAAGATGGAAGGACATATTGAGAGATTTGTTAGCAAAGTACATGGGATCTTGTGCTTCATAAATAGAGGCATTGAGTACAAAAGCAGTCAAGTAATGTTGAACCTTTATACGACTCCGGTCGTCACACTTCAGGAAGATGTGAAGGCCCTTGAGAGGGTGCAGTAGAGATTTACCAGAATGGTTCCAGGGATGAGGACATTTAGCTATTAGGTTGGTTGGAGAAGCTGTGGTTGTTCTCCTTGAGCAAAGAAGATTGAGGGGAGATTTGATACAGATGTACAAGCTTATGACCATTTTAAATAAGGACGAGAAAGAAAAGGTATTCCCTTTAGCTGATGGTACAAGGATGAGGGAACACAGATTTAAGGTTTTGGGCAAGAAGTACAGGGGGGAATGTGAGAGAGAACCTTTTTACGCAGCGAGTGGCGATGGCCTAGCCAGAGCTGGCAATGGACTCGATGAGCCATGTGGCCGCCTTCTTTGCTGTTAAAACTCCATGTGAGTGCTCACAACAAGAATGACAGATTGTCGTTTGGCACAGAACTTGAGTATTACTGAAAATAGAGTCATGTTATCAAAGCTTTTCCTCGTGCACTCATCAGGACAATCCACAAGAATACCAATGTAAGAGAAAACAACGACTTTATACTGTATGAGAAAAGAGTGCTGATTGGTTGGCAAGTGAACTCTTATTGGTAGAGGCGTTGCCATGGAGAATATTTACCACCATATCTTTTAATCTATTTACCCAGTTAAGCTTAGCCAGCCCTCCGCGTAGATCTATGCAACTGGCATTGTCTAAGTTTAAAATTCTTGTTTTGGACTCAACTATGTCGTTCTCAAACAATATAAAATTCTATTGTATTCTGATCACTTTTTCCCCAGAGGATCATTTACAATGCGATTATTAAATAATACTGCATCATTACACAATACTAGATCTAAATTGGCTTTATCCCTAGTTGGTTTCACAATGTATTGTTCTGGGAAGCTGTCATGAAAGCATTCTACTAACTCATCTTCTGGACTCCCTTTTGCCAATTTGATTTGCCCAGTCTCGATGAAGATTAAAGTCCCCCATAATTATTACATTGCCAAACTCCAGTTATTTCTTGCTTAATGTTCTGTCCAAAGGTATAACTACCATTAAGGGGCCTGTAAACTACTCCCACCAGGATTCTGCACCCATCCTTATTCTACTTCCTGATCTGAGCCAGGATCCTTTTATACTACTTATGACATCTTTTATTCTCAGGGCTACTCCTTTTCCACTTTGCCTGTCTGTTCAAAATGTTATGTACGCAGCAATATTTATTTCTCAACTTTTGTCACCCGCAACCATGTATCTGTAATGAAGATTAGATCAAACCCATTTATCTCTATTTGTGCTGCTAGTTCGTCTATCTTGTTACAAATGCTTTGTGCATTTAGGTAGAGCCTGTATGTTTTGTTTGCCACTATTCTTTGCATGGACCTTATTCGCTGATGCACTATTACCATTAAACTCTTTATACCTTCCTGTCCCACTCTGCTTGTCTTTACCCAAACTATGACACTGCTTCATTGCCGTAACTTTTCTCGTTAGACTTCGAAATTTCCCTTTACCTGACCCCTCCCCCCCCCCAACCCCCACTTTTCATTTAAAGCCCTTTCTACAGCCCTAGTTACACAATTCACCAGAATGCTGATCCCAGCCCAGTTTAATTGATGCCCATCCCAACGGAACAGCTGCCTCATTGCCAGTACTGGTACCAGTGCCCCATGAATCAAATCCCCTTCTTCCAACACAATTCTTAGAGCGACATATCTAATCTGCTTGACCCTATGCCAATTTGCATGTGGCTCAGGTAGTAATCCAGAGATTATTACCCTTGAGGTTCTGTTTATTAATTTAAAACCCAGTTCCTCAAGCTCCCTCCGCAGAACCTCATTGAGTTCTCCCTATATCATGGGTTCCTACATGGACCACAACAACTGGATCCTTCACCTCCCAGTCCAAGTCCTTGTCCTGCAATGAGGAGGTGTCGCAAACCCTGGCACCGGGCCTGCAGCACAACCTACGGAACTTCCAGTCTCAGCTGCAGAGAACAGTATCTATTCCCCTGGCTATACTATCCCCTATCACTGCTACATTCCTTTTTATTCCCCCACCCCCCCCCCCCCACTTTGAATGGCCTCCTGCACCATGGTGCCATGGTCAGTTTGCCCATCCTCCCTGCATTCCTTGTTCTCATCGACAGAGGCAGCAAGTACCTCGTACTTTTGTTGGACAAAGACACGGTCAAGACTCCTCTATCACTATATCCTGGATCCCCATAGCTGCTTGATTTTAGTCACATCCTCCTGCCTCTGAATAATTAACCTAAAGGATGTGACTGCTGCCTGGAACAAATTGTCCAGGCAACTGTCCTCCTCCCTGATGCCCCACAATATCTACAGTTCAGACTCCAGCCCAGCAACTCTGAGCTGAAGTTCCTTGAGCTGAAGGCAATTTAATGTTGTCCAGAAATTCCCACATGCTGCAGTATGCTATAGCATACCACCTGTTTTACTATGTCTGTCTAAATTGTTTACTTATTTAATTCATTAAAATTATTGTTCAATCGGTTATTTTAGTTCTATAGATCAATTATTTTATCTAGTTTATTAATTTAATAAAGTAATAGTAAGTTACAGATTCTTAGCTCTGAGTTTGACACACTTCCCGTGTTTATTCACCAACCAATCACCTACCTGCTGTCCTGTGATGTCGCTGCTTGTTTTTTTTTTCTTGGTAATTTTGAAGCTCCGACTCTTGACTGTGCTCCACTTGCTCTCTCGCAGGTCCACTCTAAAGCGTTGTTTTATCCTAGGCCGCTCCTCTTGCTCTCCAGTAAAAGATTAAGAAAATTAAATCTGGATAAATGTGTACTTAAGTTCCCATCCTTAGGTGACCCAAGGACATGAAGCTAGTCATTTGCAGCGATGCTTCACATGCTGATCATCTTGATGGGCATTCTAGTGCAGCTGGTTTCAACATTTATTGTGGGTGAAAATGGGAAGTGTTGTCCTTTAGCTTGGAAATCTACGAAAATAGAAGTGTTAAAAGTACTCTGGCTGCTGAAACGCTGGCTTTCGTGGAGGTAGTGGATATGGGATTCTATTTGGAAAATATTTAAAGTGACATCCTATACAATGGAAATGCTGAGGGTAGCATACCCATTGCATGTTATGTAAACAATCATTCATTGTACCCTTTACAGTGAGTGAGAAAAGATTATGGATTGATCCTGTTGACTTGATACAAAAGCTGGAGAGAAAGGAAATCTCCAAAATTAAATGGGTAGATACAAACCATCAACTGTTGGATTGTTTTACAAAAAGAAATGCATGCATGAAAAAATTGTTGGGGATCCTGGAGGAGGGGCATTTCACAATGTAATGCTTTCTACATAGTGTGGAAGTACTTCAATTATATTTACAACCAAAATGTCAAAAAAGTCTTATTTTTATTTAGAGAGAGAAGTGAATCTATTAATTGGGTGTTTAATTGTATTCAAGTGGTTGGCATTAACTGGGGATTTGCCTGTGAGGAGCAAGCTGACACTATGGTTGTTGAATTGGAGGTGTATGATATATAATGTGTGTCTCTGTAAATAAAAGCTTGTAATTGTATAAAGACTAGGCTCCAGTTCTATCCTTCATCACCTGGCTATTTGAGTTCTAACACAAGAAACTGTGAGTGATTGATGTTGGATAGTGGCAGAAGGGAAAGGTTCAGGGATTGGAGAGTGATCCAAGTGTTTGTGAGCACTGGGAAGATGGTTCCAGGGTGTAGTGGGACTGGGAGAGTTGTTAACCAGGTACCGGAAAGACAGAGAGCAGTAGGTTAGCAGGGGAAAAATGTGGGAGCATTGGGGAAGGTGATGCAGATTGTTGCCACGAAAAGCCTGGTGATGAGTATTATTGGGGGCAGGTTGACCATGGCAAATTTGGGGAAAGGCATGGGTGCTCAGCTTGGGGTGCATGGTGAGAGGAAACAAGAGGGAGTGGTAATGGTAGTTCAGAAACCCCAGTTATTTGTGGATTAAGCGTCCGGTCAAGGTTAATCCGACCCTAAATAGTAAATTAACATTTATGCACTTCATGAGCTTGTCCTGAAGATGATTATGTAAGTTAATGTTCCACACATTTAAGATTTTTGATCATCAGAATGCAGCATTCAAAATCTTTCAGTTACTTGAGTATATTATTTTGTATGCTAAAAATAGAATCCTGTGGATGTATGGTCACGCACCTATTGTCTTTTTTTTGTAGGTATTCATCATTCAGCCACAAAGTCAGACCCAAACAGAACATCTGACAGAGAAAAGGAAAACTTCAGGAGAACAACCTCAGGGCCATCTTTCCACAAAATCGAAGAGAGAAGAAAATCCCGAGGTAAAGATGTTTCAAGTGAAAAGGGAGTGGTTGCATTTCCTTACTTTAAATTTGCACTTGCACACAACTTTTAAATGTATTGTTTAAGGGAGAAGGTATAATTGCAGAGAACTTTCTTCTGTCCACTGTTTCCATCCAGTTAACTTTATTCTACATGTTAACTTTTTTAATTGAGTAATTTATTTGCACTTCATCCTATGGAATAGGTCTATCCCAGTTCCCTATCCTGATCCACAAAGAAGCAGTATCTAATTTTCACACTCAATTGATTGTGAGGCCTGTTGCATTTCCCACACCTCACCCCACATTGGTCCACACTCAAAGTCCCACTCAAGTTTCTGCTTCCAACCTGACAAGGAACCTGTTTCAATTCAGTTGGTCAGAGGGGTGGCCTGCTTTGGTTACCACTCCAAACTATCATTGGACCCCAATATTGCTCCCTGTTTGGTCTGGAAATCCTCTCCAGTTTCTACTTCTCACCCAACGATGGTTATGTTTTAGTGGATCCGATTTATTTCTCCTGATTTCCCACTCACACCACCGACGGACATGCTGTGGTCCCACGCCAGAGGATCATTGATCCTCAATGTCATGTTCCCTAACCCTCTGTGCAGAGAATTTGTAGCTTTCCTTGCTTACAAGTAAGCCCTGATTTTTCTTTTTCAATATTCTTCCTTCTTTCTGTGTTGCACTTAGATTCACAAAGTTTTCTCATCATGGCTTGTGTCTCTGCTTATTTGCTCCCTCTCAATTCCAGTAGAAGCCCCTTCCCCATGGTATTTGATTTAATGGATTCATATCCACAGTATTACATTTGGAGCAAAACAGAAAATGCTGGAAATATTCAGGTCAGGCAGCATCTGTGTAGAGAGAAACAGTTAACATTTTAGATCACGGTGTTTTGCTTTTGTATTAAATTTAGACTTGTTTTTCTCTGTTTGTAAGTGTTTCCTGCCATTGGGACCTGTTCTTTTTTGGACATATCAAAATGTCAGACAGGAAAAGACCAACTAGTCCATCTATCTAGGATTTCCTGTACGGTTGTGATGCATTATAAATCATGATTCAGACATTTCCGACCCACCAGAAACCGACAATATATAAATAATCAAAGGACAGATAAGGCCGATTAGAGACCAAAAAGATGATCATGTGGAGGCAGAGGGCATGGCTGAGGTACTACATGAATGTTTTGCATCTGTTTTCGCTAAAGAGGAGGATTCTGCAAGTGTCATAGTAAAGGATGAGATAGTAGAGAAAGTAAATACGATAAAAATAGATAGATGACATATTAAAAAGGTTGGCAGCACTCAAAAAGTAGAAAAATCACCCAGTCTAGATGGGAAGTATCCTAGTTTGCTAAGGGAAATAACTATAGAAATTGCAGAGACCCAGGCCGCAATCTTATAATCCTCCTTAGATATGGGAGTGGCACCAGAGGACTGGAGAATTGCAAATGTTACACCCTTGTTTAAGCTACAGCCCAGTCAGCTGAATGTTGGTGGTAGGGAAACTTTGAGACATTAATCCGAACAAAGTTAATTGGCACTTGGAAAAATATAGGTTAGTAAATGAAAGCCAGAAAATGAAATATGTTGAAATCAAATTGTATTCTACTATAATAAAAACAAGAAATGCTGGAACCACTCAGCAGGTCTGGCAGCATCTGTGGAAAGAGAAGCAGAGTTAACGTTTCGGGTCAGTGACCCTTCATTCATTCTACTAACTTGATTGAGTTCTTTGATGAAGTTATGGAGACGGTTGCTGAGGGTAGTGCAGTTGATGATGTGTATCTGGACTTTCAAAAGATGTTTGATAAAGTGCCATACAATAGAATTTGTTAACGCACCCAAAGTCCATGGGATTAAAGGGTCAATGACAGCGTGGATACAGAATTGGCTAGGGAAGAGAGTAGTAGTGTATAGTTGTTTTGCAGATGGGAGGGGAGTGTGCGGTACTGTCCCCCAGGGGTTGCTGTTGGGACCTCTTTTTGATATGTATTTTCATGACCTGGACCTGGGTTTACAGGGCATAACTTCAAAGTTTTCTGATGATGTGAAACTTGGAAAGGTAGTGAACAGTGAGGAAGGTAGTAACAGACTGTTGAAATGGGCAGCCACTTGGCTATTGAAATTTAATGCAGGGATGTGTGAAGTGATTCATTTTGTTAGGAAGAATGAGGTGATGCAGTATAAGCTAAATGGTACAATGGTTCAAAGATAATGCAGAGGAACAGAGACACCCTGGGGGTGTATATGCACAAACCTTTGAAGGTAAATGGGCAAGATGAGAAAGCTGTTTAAAAGACATTCAGGATCCTTGGCTTTATAAATAGAGGCTTAGATTACAATAGCAAGGAAGTTATGCTAAACCTGTATAAACACAGGTTAGTTCCCAGCTCGAGTATTGTGACCAATTCTGGACACCATACTTTATGAAGGATCTCAAGGCTTTGAGAGGGTGCAGAGAAGATTTACTAGAATGATACCAGGGATGAAAGACATGGAGTGACTAGAGCAAGTGAGATTTATTCTCCAAGCAGTTAAGATAAAGGGGAGAGCTGATGATAGGTATTCAAAATAATGAACAGTTTTGATGGAGTAAAAAGGATAAACTATTTCCAGTGGGAGTGGGGCGGCACAATGGCGCTGTGGTTAGCACCGCAGCCTCACAGCTCCAGCGACCCGGGTTCAATTCTGGGTACTGCCTGTGCGGAGTTTGCAAGTTCTCCCTGTGACCGCGTGGGTTTTCACCAGGTGCTCTGGTTTCCTCCCACAGCCAAAGACTTGCAGGTTGATTGGTAAATTGGCCATTATAAATTGTCCCTAGTATAGGTAGGTGGGAGGGGAATTGAGGGAAGGTGGGGATGGGGTAGGAATATGGGATTCATGTAGGTTTAGTATAAGTGGGTGGTTGATGGTCGGCACAGACTCGGTGGGCCGAAGGGCCTGTTTCAGTGCTGTAACTCTAAATAAATAAATAAAATAAAAGGGTGGGTAACCAGAGGACTTGCAATTAAGGTTCTCAGCAAAAATACCTGGTGTAACATGAGGGAAACATTTTTTACACAATAAGTTGTTGTCTTGCCCCCACTCTGTTTGGCATCTTCTTCTCTATGCTCCTGACCTTCACTTTACCTGAAGATATTGAAGTAGTCTACTTAGACACTAGGTCAGACGCAAGCTGTACATCCTATCAAGGTGAAGACAAAAACACATCGCGTCCTGATCAGAGAACTACTCTACGATGTTGATGCTGCACTAGTCGCTCACACGAAACTCAGCTACAAAGACTTGTGGGCTGTCTCTCCCTTGCCTGTAACTTGTTCTCCTTGACTATAAGCATCAAGAAAACCGTGATCATGGGACAAGGTATTGCATCTCCGTCCCTGATCAGACTAAATAACACCCCACTGGAAGTGGTTAGCAAATTCTGCTACCTTGGGTTCATGGTGACAGACAATCTGTCGCTTGATGCAGAGCTAGATACAGGCGTAGGAAAAGCAGCTACCACCTTTCGCCGACTTGCGAAATGCACATGGGATAACACCGAGCTGACCCTTAGGACCAAGCTGATGGTTTATTAGGCCTTTGTTCTCAGCACCTTGCTGTATGGCTGTGAAATATGGGCGACTTACAGCTACCAGGAAAAGAAGCTCTATAATTTCCATCTTCACTGCCTGCGGCACATTATAGGTTTATCGTGCAGGACAAAAATGCGGCAGTCCTGTAATAGGCAGAGCTCCCAAGTGTGTTGGCACTAATCAAACAGAGGCGTCTTCAGTGGATCGGACAAGTCCACAGGATGGACGACGGTCACACACCCAAGGACCTTCTGTACGGTGTGGTAGCTGGGGTCAGACGGCAAGTGGGGCGCCCAAAGCTCCGCTTCAAGGATGCTTGTAAGCGTGACCTGAAGGTCTTAAATGTCAACTATCGCACCTGGGAGTCACGAGCTGGTGAAAGAGGGAAATGCCGACACATCCTGTGAACTGGTGTGCATTACCACGATGAGCAGTTGCTACAGCAGCTTGGCAACGCACCAATATCAAAAACAACAACTCACAGCGTGACTTGGCAGCTTCACGTGCAGCACTGATGGCAGAACCTGCCCCTCAAGGATTGGCCTTCACAGCCATCAGCAAAGGTGCATCAAGGAAAGACGTCCCACCTAAACGGATTGTTTGCTGTGTCCATCATCTTTCATAGATGGAAGGATGCCAACCATTGTTATCTCGAATGCACAGCCTGAAAGGGCAGTGGGTGCTGATTCAACAATAAATTTCAACGGGAATTGGATATATATTTGAATTAGAAATATTTGCAAGGCCACGGGGAAAGAGCAGAGAAGTCGGACGAATTGGATAGCTTTCAAAGAGCTGGCATGATGGGCCAAATAGCTTCATTCTGTGCTCCATGACTTCTTTGAAAAACCTCTCCAACCCTGTAGGCAATCAAAACTAGTCCAGGAGATCAGATTGACCATGACTTGTATTATTCGACACCTACTTTTCTTTATGATATAATCTCTGCCACAACCAGGAGCCAGTCCTGCTCTGTTTTCAAGATATACAGAGAATCAACACTCACTGCATGAACCGGCAACTTGTTCCAAAGGTCTGCTATTCTCTGGTTTTAAAAAAAAGAACGTTCTACCATCTAACCTTGTTCTGCCATTGCATAACTTATAAACATGACCCCTAGCCCCCTCCAATCAAAATAATTTGTTAACGTGGACACACTCTAGTCCCTTCATTTTTAACAGTTTTAGATATAACAATGAAATATTATAACAAAATGTTAGATAAGTTAGTTAGGCTAACGGAGGACTAATTAGTGCCTACACCTTGCCGGATATATCCAAAGATCCCAAGGGAAAATAGGGGAAGAAATTATATTTCAGGGTTCTAATTTGAGTCAGTGTGTTCTGGACAACTGGAGAATAACCAGTGTAATATCCATTTTCAAAAAGGGAGAGCTAGCCTTGATAATTAGAGGCCAGTTAGTTTAACATTTGTGAAAGACAAAATTTTGACATCTTTAATTAAACATGAAATTAACATATCTAGATGAAGAAAAAATAATTCGAAGCAGCCAACACAAATTTCAGAAAGGAAGATTGTGCTTGTGTTATAATGGTGCTTCTATATTTTTTGTTAGTTTTTTTTTTTGAGGACTCGTATTTTATCATTATGGACATTGTTTTATGTGGGAAAGTTGAAAAGGATTCCATGGATTTTCTTTCACTGGGGTCATTGAAAGGACACTGAGAGGTCTTGTTTGAAAACAACATTTATTGGAAGTCACCTATCTTCAGGTAAATACCCAGCAGGAACTTTTTGACTTGGGAGAGATGTTTACAGAGAAGTGGCAAGTCAGGATTTATAGGGTTCAGGAGGTATGACTCTTGAGATATTGTTTTTGGTTTTGCTTTGGACTGTGTGTTGGGGTGTGAACTGTTTTGAAGGCAGTTGGAGAAAACCAGCCAAGAGAGGAGTCACCATCAACACCCTTTTCCATCTCTTTGAGAACTTCCTGAGAATCAAATGTAAGAAATAGAGAAACTGATGCTGCATTTCTCCTGAAAAGCCTGCCAAACTGATCTTCAACGTCGCCTGAAAAGAACTGTTCTGGAAAGATCCCAGTGACAGCCATCTATGTGTATTTGGGATGTCAAACCAAAAAGGGTCAACTGATCTCTTTCCATATCTTTTTTTCTTCTTCACATATTAGCAAGTATTTGGCCAAAGTATTCTTTTTTGTCTTTTTTTTGTAACAGAGCTCTAAAGAGAAAATCTTTATTTTTTCCCATTAACCTGTGTGGGTGTGGGGAGGTGGGGGGGAGCGTTGCGAAGGCAAAAGGGAACTTTCATACTTCAGTCTGTGTGTTAATGCTTTGCTCCGTTATTGGTTATGTCTTGTTTTGTAATAAACTGGTAATTTTATTTATTAAAGAAATCTGGTTGGTGTATTTTATTCTGGGATAAAGAGTAGAGTCTAGGATTGCCCGTATTGGTAACTGGGTAAACATTTAAATATATGTTCTGACCTGTGGAGAAGTGGAACTAGAAAAGACAGTGCACCCCTCCCATCTCAGTCGTAACACTTTTCAGATCTGAGAGAACTCTTTTGAAGAAGTGATAGATCAAGTAGATGGAGAAAATGCAGTAGATATGATGTACATGGACTTTTAGAAAGCCTTTGACAAGGTACCATGCAGGAGTCTATTAGAGAAGCTTAACGGGTATAAAATTGGGGGATGGTAGCAAGTTGGATTAAAAACTTAGGGAGGAAATGGAGAGTGGGAGTTGAGGAAATTTATCAGAGCGGTTTGAAGTGAGTAGTGGTGTTGCACAGGGCTCTGGTCTTGGACTGCTTTTGTTCAATAATTTGGGTACAAGGTTACCAAATCTGGTTTGATCTATTCCTGGAGATTTGATCATCTGTTATTTGATCACATGGCATTCAATCACATGGTAATGATGCTTAATCAAATGACATTTGATCATGTGATTTTGCTCACTGTTTGCAAATATAACTGCATTTACCTTAATTAGCTGTCTTTGTATCACCAAACCCTGAATAAGATATTTGACTTTTGTTTTATAGTGAGATGAATTTAATAATTTATAAATCAAAAAATGACAAGTATAGAATAATTTAAGATTAATTAACACCTACATAAAATTACTTCTGTGATGTTCCTACAGTATTGATTTCAATGAGAAATATCAAATAAATTCCACTGATTCAACAAAAACGTCAGTATAAGTAACTTGTAGCTCAAGATTTCATGGCTTTTTGCAATACACAAGTTATAAAAATAACAAAATGGATAATGGGTATATACTCCAAATGGAAGGATGTGACTAGTGGTGTCCCCCAAGGATCTGAATTAAGGCCTCAGGTTTTCATATATTTATCAATGACTTAGATGATGGAATAGAAAACTGTATATCCAAATTTGCAGACAGCACTAAGTTAGGTTGCAGAGTAAGTGGTGTTATAAAAACAGAAAATGCTGGAAATACTCAGCAGGTCAGGCAGCATCTGAGGATACCTTTCCTCAGAACTGAAAAAGATTAGAGATACAGCAGTTTTTAATCAAGTTGGATGACAAGTAAAGGGCAGGAAAGAACAAAAGGGAAGGTTTGTGATGAGGTGGAAAGCAAGAGTGATTAAGTGACGAAAGCAGTAATGGTGCAAAGCAAAAGGGGATGGTAATGGGACAAGTAAAACAAAAGCTGGTTCTAGAGAAGCCATAAATGGCAATAGCAGAACCATTACTGGCACCTGTCGTCTGAAAAAATGGGAGCAATGGTTACAGTCTGAAATCATTGAATTGAATGTTGAGTCTGGAAGGCTGTAAGGTGCCTGTTCAAAAGATGAGGTACTATTCCTCGAGTTTCTGTTGAGCTTCATTAGAACATGTAGGAGACCGAGGACAGGAAGGCCAGAGTGGGAGTGAGATAGAGATTTAAACTGGCAAGCGACTGGAAGCTCAGGGTCAGATATGTGGATTGAATGGAGGTGCTCAGCAAAGTGATCACCCAATCCTGTGTTTGGTCTTCCCAGTGCTGTGGAGACCACATAGTGAGCAGCGAATAAAGTATGCAGCGCATGGAGAGATGTCTCCAAAGGTGAAGGACATCACTGAGAGGTTGCAAAACATTTTGTGGGTGTAAGGGGAACAGCCAGAAGTTGTCATCCATATGGGAACCAGTGATATAGGATGAAAAATGGTTGAGGTGTGGTCAGAGTTTCAGGAGCTGGGGAGAAAGCAGGACCTCAAAGATAGTAATCTCTGGATTATTCCCAGTGCCAACCGCTAATGAGTATAGAAATGGTATGGTAAAACAGGTTAACACATGGAACGTTAGGACCAGTTTGGGGACAGGAGGGACTGTTCAAAATGGATGGGTTGCACCTCAACAGAGCTGAGACCAATGATTTCCCTGGAGGTTAATTAATGCTGTGGGGGCGAATTTAACTAATTTGGCAGGGGGTAACACCAGAGTGAAACATTTGAGAGGAGAAACTAGGTTCACAGAAGACTGGTAGACATGAATAGGACTAGAGTAAAGAATAGTTCAAAAATGGGGGGATTAGACAGCATACAAATGCGAGGCAGTGGAACTGAATTTGGCGTGCATGTGCATAAATGTGCATACCGTGGTAAATCAGGTTGGTGAGCTGCAGGCACAAGTCACCAAGGACTGTGATAGAGTGCCAAGAGAGACCTGGCTCAAGGAAGAGGAGGATTGGGAATTTGATATTCCTGTCTACATGGTATTCAGGAAAGCTAGGGAAGGAAAAAAAAGTTGGGGTAGCAGTATTGATCAAATAAACTATTATCGCACTGGACAGGATTGATGTAGTTGAGGGGTTAAAGACAGAGTCTATTTGGTTAGAACTAAGGAACAGTGGAGGAGCTATTACACTTCTGGGTATGTACTATAGGCCACAAATAATGAGAAGGAGATGGAGAAGCAAATTTGCAGGAAATTATTGAAAGATGCAAGCACTGCAGACTAGTGATAATGGGGGACATCAGTTATCCTAATATACACTGGGATAGTAACTGGGTAAAGGAGGGAGGAATTCTTGAAATGTGCACAAGAAAATTTTCTTAGTATGTTTCCAGCCCAACAAGGAAGAAAGCAGTGCTGGGATTAGTTCTGTGGAATGAAGTGGGGGGAAGTAGAGCATGTTTCAGTCAGGGAACATTTGGAGAACAGTAATCATAATATCAGCTTTAGAATACTATATAAACATACTCGTATAAAAATCGAATTTCTGAGACTTTGAGGTTAAAATTTTGGGGGTCGAATTTTGCACGAGTAATATTTTCGAGGGGTTGAAATCCATGCTTATTTTGAGCTCACAAAACATGAAACAAAAGGTCAATTGATATCAAATTAGAATTAGAACATTACAGCGCAGTACAGGCCCTTCGGCCCTCAATGTTGCGCCGACCTGTGAAACCATCTGACCTACACTATTCCATTTTCATCCATATATCTATCCAATGACCACTTAAATGCCCTTAAAGTTGGCGAGTCTACTACTGTTGCAGGCAGGGCGTTCCATGCCCCTACTACTCTCTGAGTAAAGAAACTACCTCTCACATCTGTCCTATATCTATCACCCCTCAACTTAAAGCTATGTCCCCTCGTGTTTGCCATCACCATCCGAGGAAAAAGACTCTCACTATCCACCCTATCTAACCCTCTGATTATCTTATATGTCTCTATTAAGTCACCTCTCCTCCTCCTTCTCTCCAACGAAAACAACCTCAAGTCCCTCAGCCTTTCCTCGTAAGACCTTCCCTCCATACCAGGCAACATCCTAGTAAATCTCCTCTGCACCCTTTCCATAGCTTCCACATCCTTCCGATAATGCGGTGAACAGAACTGCACGCAATAGTCCAGGTGCGGTCTCACCAGAGTTTTGTACAGCTGCAGCATGACCTCGTGGCTCCGAAACTCGATCCCCCTACTAATAAAAGCTAACACGCCATATGCCTTCTTACCAGCCCTATTAACCTGGGTAGCAACCTTCAGGGATTTATGCACCTGGACACCAAGATCTCTCTGCTCATCGACACTACCAAGAATCTTCCCATTAGCCCAGTACTCTGCATTCCTGTTACTCCTTCCAAAGTGAATCACCTCGCACTTTTCCACATTAAACTCCATTTGCCATCTCTCAGCCCAGCTCTGCAGCCTATCTATGTCCCTCTGTACCCTACAACATCCTTTGGCACTATCCACAACTCCACCGACCTTAGTGTCATCCGCAAATTTACTAACCCACCCTTCTACACCCTCTTCCAGGTCATTTATAAAAATGACAAACAGCAGTGGCCCCAAAACAGAACCTTGCGGTACACCACTAGTAACTAAACTCCAGGATGAACAATTGCCATCAACCACCACCCTCTGTCTTCTTTCAGCTAGCCAATTTCTGATCCAAAGCTCTAAATCACCTTCAACCCCATACTTCCGTATTTTCTGCAATAGCCTACCATGGGGAACCTTATCAAACGCCTTACTGAAATCTATATACACCACATCCACTGCTTTACCCTCATCCACCTGTTTGGTCACCTTCTCGAAAAACTCAATAAGGTTTGTGAGGCACGACCTACCCATCACAAAACCGTGCTGACTATCTGTAATGAACTTATTCTTTTCAAGATGATTATAAATCCTGTCTCTTATAACCTTTTCCAACATTTTACCCACAACCGAAGTAAGGCTCACAGGTCTATAATTACCAGGGCTGTCTCTACTCCCCTTCTTGAACAAGGGGACAACATTTGCTATCCTCCAGTCTTCCGGCACTACTCCTGTCGACAATGACGACATAAAGATCAAGGACAAAGGCTCTGCAATCTCCTCCCTGGCTTCCCAGATAATCCTAGGATAAATCCCATCTGGCCCAGGGGACTTATCTATTTTCACACTTTCCAAAATTGATAACACCTCCTCCTTGTGAACCTCAATCCCATCTAGCCTAGTAGCCTGAATCTCAGTATTCTCCTCGACAACATTTTCTTTCTCTACTGTAAATACTGACGCAAAATATTCATTTAACACTTCCCCTACCTCCTCTGATTCCACACACAACTTCCCACAACTATCCTTGATTGGCCCTAATCTAACTCTAGTCATTCTTTTATTCCTGATATACCTATAGAAAGCCTTAGGGTTTTCCCTGATCCTATCCGCCAATGACTTCTCGTGTCCTCTCCTTGCTCGTCTTAGCTCTCCCTTTAGATCCTTCCTGGCTAGCTTTGTAACTCTCAAGCGCCCTAACTGAGCCTTCACGTCTCATGCTAACATAAGCCGCCTTCTTCCTCTTGACAAGCGCTTCAACTTCTTTAGTAAACCACGGCTCCCTCGCTCGACAACTTCCTCCCTGCCTCACAGGTACATACTTATCAAGGACACGCAGTAGCTGCTCCTTGAATAAGCTCCACATTTCGATTGTTCCCATCCCCTGCAGTTTCCTTCCCCATCCTACGCATCCTAAATCTTGCCTAATCGCATCATAATTTCCTTTCCCCCAGCTATAATTTTTGCCCTGCGGTATATACCTGTCCCTGCCCATCGCTAAGGTAAACCTAACTGAATTGTGATCACTATCACCAAAGTGCTCACCTACATCTAAATCTAACACCTGGCTGGGTTCATTACCCAGTACCAAATCCAATGTGGCATTGCCCCTGGTTGGCCTGTCTACATACTGTGTCAGAAAACCCTCCTGCACACACTGGACAAAAACTGACCCATCTAAAGTACTCGAACTACAGTATTTCCAGTCGATATTTGGAAAGTTAAAGTCCCCCATAACAACTACCCTGTTACTCTCGCCCCTGTCGAGAATCATCTTCGCTATCCTTTCCTCTACATCTCTGGAACTATTTGGAGGTCTATAA